>NC_056737.1:1057805704-1058025704 GCF_019279795.1 Protopterus annectens | reverse complement strand
TCATTGATAAGAAACTGAGAACTGTTGTAAAATTTATCATTAAATACCATAAGTTCAGGTTATACTATAAGAGAAAAACTATGTAAAGATAACCATGTCAGCAGCCAAAATGCATTACAAGTTGAATATTTTACTGTGCACATTTTAAAAAATGGATAGACTAGCCTAAGCTCTGGACTGATGATTTTTTTTTATTCCTGGGAAATGCTATTCAGAAGTGAAGAGACATACAAGGGAACAGATTTAGTGGCACACCAGGCTGTGATTTTTTTTATGTCTATTGTCATGCAAAGCTAACTAAATAGTTCAATCTAGTAAAGCTGGAAATGTGAGACTGTAGCCCACTGAAGGAGGGGAGATGGGAGGAATAACCTGGCCAGGAACTGAAACTTGCAAAACTGCTCCTTGTGAAAAGTCTTTTTTATCTCAGTAATTTGTTGACACGTTTGCAAGTTTCTTTCAGGGAATATGTAGTACATCAACAGGAACAACATTTGTAAAACTCAGCGCATACCAGTCAATGACACATGAGCTACAGATATCTCAAACTTGGCAGTTTTTTCAGGTGTTCCATTCTAAGTGAATGGAAGCCTTGTCTGACAACAAATGGTAGGGTATTTGAGTCTGTGCATTATGGGACAGATTTAGCTTTCCAAAAGAATCACGATGTCTGCCCCCATGAGGGCAGACAAGAGTAAAAACAAAATAAAATTAGGAATGAGTACTTATTTTGCTGCAGGCAGCTTTGGAAGATGTAGTAAATCATGGCAAGATAAAAATATATGTTTTCTTCATCATTTGCCCGTAGTGGCCCTTTAAGCAGTGAATAAGAGAAGAAGGGAGGTTCAGTATTGTAGTGAGCTGAAATGGCTGAGATGAATTTTGACAGAGGAGAAAGACAGGCCCTTGTGAAGCATCTCAGCTAAGTATCGTAAAATCGGAGGTAAATTGGGCACTGCTCTGCTCATCCCTTGACATTGGTTCCAGGCACAGAATATTTTCCATTTTTCAGCATAAGATTTTCTAGTACTAGACCTCCATGCCTCTAAATGATATCCATCACTGGTTTACTGAGGAATGGTAAAGGAGAGATTAGGTAATTAGCCAGGCTGCTAGGTTCAGTGTTGGCTCTCCTGCTGAGACAATAGGGTAGGAGTCTGAGGCAGGTGCAATGGGGCCAACATTGACACATTGCACAAGAGGGGGTACCCAGTGTTGGCATGGCCAGTCTGGTGCAATCAAAATCGTCCTTGGTTTGTCTTGTTTGATCTTTAGTAGTACTTTGGAGAGCAGAGGCAGAGGAGGAAAAGCATAAACTGATAGTTTTTTTTCCAGCGGAAGGACAGAGCATCCACTTTCCAAGCTTGTTTGTGGGGGGGTCCTTGTGCAAAATATGTCCACTTGATAGTTCAGGGGGGGCAAACAGGTCTATATCTGGGCTCCCCCATTTGCTTGTCAACATGTTGAAAATCCTTGTCCAGTTTCCACTCGTCTGGGTCCATGAGGTTTCTGCTTAGTCCGTCTGCCAGTGTATTTAGTTTTCCTGGTAGGAATTGAGCTTGTAGATGCACTTGGTAGCTTAGGGCTGTGTTCCAAAGCCATGGCTAGTCTTCAGGGGGGGGGTAAGAATGTGTACCCCCCTGCTTGTTTATGTACCACATAGTGGTGTTGCCATTAATTGTCCTGGAAGAATGTGGTCCTTGAAGGCTGTCAGAACATTTTGTACAGCTAACATTTCTTGTTGATTGATATGCAGGTGCATTTGACTTGGGTTCCATTTGCCCTGAATGCACTTCCCTGCCAGGTGACCCCCCCATGCATAATCTGATGCATCTGTTGTTAGGGTTTGGGCAGCAGGGGGTGGTGTGAAGGGTAGTCCCTTGTTTTGGTGGCCCACAAAAGAAACTCTAGGCATAGGCAAGGTATGATAGGAATCATTGCTTCTAGGTCCTTAGAGTGATAACCCCCATAGGCTTTTTAGATACCACTGTAGTTTCCTCATATGCAGTCTTCCATATGCAATTACAAGAATGGAGGAGGCCATGAACCCCAAGGCTTGTAGTATTTGCCTTGCAGATAGAGTTTTTGTGGCCACTTGTTTGAAGTAGGATGTCAACTACATTTGTTTCTCTGGCATGAGGAAAACCATCTGGGATGTTGTATTCAAGCTTGCTCCCAGGAATATAATTTGTTGACGGGGTACCAGGTGTGATTTCTTTTTGTTTATGGTGTAGCCCAGACAAGTTAGCATCCTTTCTGCAAAGGCCAGATGATTCAAAAGTATGTCCTGGCTTTTTGCCTGAATTAAACAATCGTCCAGGTATAGATATACTTGAATATTTCTTTGCCTGCACACTGCAATGACTGGGACTAGGCACTTTGTGAATACCCTGGGCACAGGAGATAAGCCAAAGGGCAGCGCAGAGAACTGGTGGTGATTGTAGCCTGCTTTGAAGCGTAGGTATCTTCTGCAAGATTCCCTGATTGCGATGTTCAGGTATGCTTCCTTTAAATCTAGTGTTACCATCCAGGCATCTTTTCCTAGGATAGGAAGCAACTGGTTTAGAGTCAGCATCTTGAATTTTGGAATCACCAAGAAGGTGTTCAGAGTAGACAGGTCCAGAATAGGACGCCATGAATTGCCTTTTCTGGGTACCAGGAAAAGTCTTGAGTAAAAACCTTGTCCTTTTTCCTCTTCTGGTACAGTTTAAATAGCCTTTATGTTTAAAATAGAGAGTATTTGCTTTTGACCCTCTGCCCACTGATTTGGGGGTAGATCTGGCCAACCGTTTGGCAGTGGTAATGTGTGGAAATGAAATCTGTATCCTTGGGACACTATATTTAAAACCCATTTGTCCTGGGTAATGAGTTCCCAGTTTTTGGCCTGCAGACCAATCTTGCCCCCTAAAGGAGCAGTCAGCTGAGAAGCACTTGGAAGTTTTAAAATCAATTCATTGAGACAGTTTTCCATAGGGGGGAGTCTTACTACTCCCAGATTTGGAAGCAAATCCCACCACTACTTAGTCTTCTGCGTACCCTGGGACTGAAATATGGGGGTTTTGCTGAGTCTGGGTTTGGAATAAGAAGACCTGGAAGGGGTCAGAAAGGACTATTTCTTAGAGGGCCAATGCCTACTAAATCTTGGAGGCTGAACTTGCAAGAAATCTTTAACAGTTTGCATAGATTTAGCTTGATCTTCCATCTTTTTAAGAACTTCCTCAGCTTTGTTGCCAAACAGGCGGTCCTAATTTAAGGGAGCATCCAACAGTTTAGCTTTAACATGATCAGGCAAAGATGGCTCCTTAAGCCAAGCATGCCTTCTGAGTACAGATCCAGTGACCGCAGCCCTACAAGAGGCCTCTAGTGAAGCAAACCCACACTGCAAAGTATGTTTTCCAACATGTTTAGCAGAATGCAATAAATTCTGTAATTCCCTATTTTCAGCACAGTCAGTAATCAACATAATTTTCTGTTTAAGCAATCCAATAATATGTTGTTGATACTTTAATATATGAAACTAAAAGTTTAAGGCCCTAATGGCCAAAGTTGCAAAAGTGTAAACCTTCTTACCCCATCTATCCAACGCACTGGAATCTCTGTCAGGAGGAGTAGGATTTTTGGCAGTAGAAGCCTTAATGCCTTTGGGTCCCTGTGAAATAGTCTCTGGATCCGCAATAGGATTTTTAAAAAGGAACTTGTGATAATCAGGAACCCTGTAATATCTGTCAGGTTTTCTGGGAAAAGGAGGCAAAGAATCAGGGGCCAAACTAGATTCCGAAAAGGCATCAACCATGTCTAGTACAAGAGGTATAGATAAAGGCCTATGTTGTGGCAGGAGTAAGAAATCCCTAAGCCTCTTTTTCGAATCAGAAAAATCCTGGCTTTCCCAGTGGAAATGCTCCATTAGAGTGTGCAAGGTTTCACCAAAAGAAAAATCCTCTGGAGGGGAAGCAGAGGGAATAGAGTCCTCTGCATCAGAATCCTCATAAGTAGATGAGGGTAAATCCAGATTATCAGAAAAATCAGAATCCTGGTCAGAAGATTCATAAACAAATTCAGTCCTAGGTCTCTTAGACGAGGAAGGCTGGCTTCCCCTAATTAAAGTTATAAGGTCTTCAGCCATTCTTAGCATTTATTTTTTAGGCAGAGGCCTGGACATGCAGCCTGGGCATCAGTTTTCTAGGCATGGTTCAAGGTTTAGGCCTTGAAGGAGGAGGCGTTGGTTTAATATGCAAGTCCGTAGGCCTGAATACACCCTCAGAAGCTAGTGCCTGCACAGCGGTTCCGGATCCATCCAAGGTAGAGACATCCACAGGTTCCACAGTAGAAGCATCTCGCGGCATACCGAATGGGTCTCAGTAGAGGCCTGCGAATCAGAAGTAGCGGGTATCAGGGGCTGTAAAAGCGCCTCAATGAGTACTGGCGAACGGCTTAGAAGCGTCGTCGACAGCTTTGGACCTAGGTGGCCTGTCTCTGTCTTTATGGCTTACCGATGACAATTCTGCAAAATTGAAACGAGAACCAAAATATTTAGAGACAAAAATATACAGACGACGGATAGTGCGTTGATTAAATAAGGCAAAAAATCGACAGTGAGGTAACGTCGTGGTCAGGGCCTAGGCAAGGAATACAGTACGAATGAAAATCTTTGTGAGGTATTTGCTTTCCACAAGAAATGCAATTAACTTTTACTAACACCGGTAAGGAGCAAGAAAAAGTTTCCCCAATGGGGTACTTAGCTTTAGTTGAAGACTTCGGTTTTGAAACTCGAAAACGAACATTTCAGGAGTCGGCCGACCGGCACTTGGGAAATGCTTCTGCTTCGGGCACTGCACGGCAAGAAAGACTGATGTAATGGCGTCGGCTGCATACTTTATACCCCTGACGACCTGACATCATGGAAGAAGGGACAGCAATCGACACAAGACCCAAGCCTTTGTTAAACAGGCTGACTGAGGGCTACTGCAAGCAGATAACCGAAATGTGATGACTGCAACAGTGAAACACGAAGAACATCTTGCACAGAGTACATAGGCAACAGAACTGCTTTGCAAATCAGACTTTCCTGAGGCTGAAAACTACTTCCCCATAATTCACACTACACTATCACTCTCCCTTATCCAAAAATGAGTTTAGCCACTCAAAGACAAAACCATCTTTGTTAACGTGTGTGGCATCATCGCATAGGATGAACCTATTCTCACCAATTTACTGATGTCCTTATTCCACAAATGAAAGTTATATACTCACCATGATAGATCCATGTTGTTGTTTCCATCTAGTTCAACCTGTGGCTTACCGAATCCAGTCCCAGCCAACTTCTAAAGACCTCAGCTTACCAAGCTCTACTTCCTCTACTCATACTCCCCCAAACTCATCAGAGCTACCTCACACAGAGATTGCCACTTCTTTCTATACAAATTTTCGGACCTAGTATAAAAGGGAGAAAAAAACAAAAACTAGGGACTTCACAAAAAGAAGAGAAGCAATCTCCCTGGCTCAATAATCTCTTGAATAAGGACACAGCCAAGTAGGTGGGGGGTTGAACCAGACGGAAACAGACATCGATCTACTGTTATGGTAAGTACGCAAGTACATAATTTTCTTATCAGATGTTGTATTTTCCATCTGTGTTCAGTCTCTAGGACAGAGTTCCCAGCTACAGAACACTGTATGGTGGTCTCACGGAAGGACATTGAGCAATATGGTGGAACAAAAAGTTCTAGACCTCAACTGGCTATCCAATCTGCAGTAAGACCCATCCAAGTAGTGGCTGCATAGAAGTCATCTAAGCCAGCCTTGGAGGAAAAAAAAAAAACTATACAAGTAGCCATAGCTCTGGTAGAACGACCTTTGGGTCTGTGACTCACAGTTTCCCTTCAAACCATACCCAAAGGAAATACAATCAGACAGCTATTTAGACAGAGTAATATTTGATACAGATGCACTCAGCACAGACATAAAAAAGGAGACAAATAACTGATTCCATCTTCTAAAGGACTTTGTTCAACCCAAATAAAACCTCAATTGTCTACAGACATCAAGACAATGAAAAAGATATTCGCCCCAATTAGAAAATTCAGGAAAAATATTGGCAGATGAATGGACTGGTTCAAATTATTCTCAACCACCACCTTAAACAGAAAGGCAGGTTCTGGTTTAAGGGTCAGACTGCACTGATGAAAGACCAAATAATGAGCGATAAAAGAAAAAGCCTGCAGCTTTGACACACGTTTGGCAGAAGTAATTGCCACAAAGAAAAGTGTCTTCTAAGAAAACAATTTCAAATCAAAAGTATCAGATGGCTCAAAAAAAGGCACTGCCAGCATCTGGATCATGGAAGGCAAGCTTGCAAGGCAGAACAGGACCTCAAAGGTGCACTTGTACATGTACCATAAATGGAGACGGAGTGTATTCACTGTTGTAGTCATCACATTTGCGTTATCCCTGCCGGAGTAGCTCATGGCCGGCCTGTATACCAGAAACTTGGTATTGCTGCATCGGTTGCTGTCGCTTCAGGACTGACGTTAGGTCGTCAGTAGTATAAAGTAAGGCAGCCGATGCCATTACATCAGTTTTTCTTGCCCTAACCGGTCAGCAGCCCTAAAGTAGGAGCCAGGTTCTGGCAGAAGAAAGTACAGTTTTGTACCTACCATAAATGTAGATGTCAGATAGGTATGCATCTGCAGTCCTAACATATGGGTTTGTCCTGCCTCAGGCAGCCCTTCGGTCGGCCGGATTCCATAGTCTGGGTCCGGCGTTGGCTGATGTCGCACTTTCCCAGACGTCAGAGCGCCTGGGGTATAAAAACATCAGCTGACACAATCTTCCTCAGTTTTTCTTGCCCCAGATGCCAGGTGCCCTCTAAGGAAGGCTAAATTTGGAGAGATGCATTAAAAAATCCAAACATGCACAATAATATAAAAAACAAATACACCATAACAGATCCCCCCAGCTAGCTATAAGAGGGGTAAGTACCCAGGAAATACCACAGGGGGGAATGAGGGAGGGTAAACCTGACTGCAGATGCATACCTATCGGACATCTACATTTATGGTAGGTACAAAACTGTACTTCAAGGATGCATTTGCAGTCATCACATATGGGTAGAATACCATAGCCAATCTGGGGGTGGAGGAACTATGTAAAGGATGGTGTAGCTAAAATGCCCTGCAGGACTGCCGTAGCAAAGCCTGCTCTGGATCTGGAATATAAAGGTAAATTGTAATGCTTGGCACATGTATGCACGGAGCTCCATGTAGCAGCTTCTAAAATGTCCTTGGTAGCCACCCCTCTTAAGAAGGCTGTGGAGGTGGCTGTGGCTCTCGTGGAATGAGGTCTAATGTTAGCTGGCACATATTTTCCATGAAAAGAGTAACAAAAACAAATGCAATTCCCTATCCATTTTGAAATTGTCTGTTTGGAAATTGCTTTTCCTTGTGTACCAGCAGCATATGCTACCAACAGCTGGTCAGTTTTTTTGCAACCTTTAGTTCTGTCCAAGTAGTAGCACAACTGTCTGTGTATGTCCAGGGTTTGCAGAAGTTTCTCCCCTTTGTTTTGTGGATTTGGAAAGAAGGTAGGCAAGTGAATAGCTTGATTTAATGAAACCCTGGATACTACCTTTGGCATAAATGTAGGATTGGTTCTCAATGAAACTCTGTCCTGATGAAAAATAAGGAATGGCTGTACTGCCATAAGGGCCTGTAACTCTGATACTCTTCTTGCTGAGGTTATGGCCAGAAGGAAGGCAGTCTTCCAAGACAGGAACTGTAGTTCTGCAGATGCTGCTGGTTCAAAGGGAGGCAGTGTTAGTTTTTCCAACACGAAGTTAAGGTCCCAAGTAGGTAGAGGTGGTTTCCTTGGAGGATTGATGTTTTTGATTCCTCTTAGAAACTGTCTTAGGAGAGGATGAGAGAAGACAGGTGGATCAGTATTGTACTCTGCTGAAATTGCTGAAGCATGAATTTTAATGGAAGAGTAAGACAGACCATTGTGGAACATTTCTGCCAAGTATTCCAGGATATGTGCCATGTTCATCACTGTCGCATCTAGACCCTTTGTGGTGTTCCAAATGTGAAATCTTTTCCATTTTGCTGAATATGCCTTCCTTGTGGAAGGCGGCTTCCATAATAATATCTTTCACTCTCTGGGATAGCTTGTCCTGAGGAGGAGTCAAGGTATTTTCCAGGCTGTTAGTTGCAAGGTTTTCAGGTTGGAATGCAGAGTTTTGTAATTGTGCTGTGTCAGTAGAAGTGGCCATAGAGGAAGAGGCCATGGTTTTGTGCGTGACAGGCTCTAACAGTGGGTACCAGTGCTGTCTTGGCCAGTCCGGAGCTATCAGAATCACTTTTGGCTGTTCTGTCCTGATCTTCAGTAAAACCTTGGTCATTAATGGGAGAGGTGGAAATGCATACACTGTTAAAGTTCTCCAGCTGAAAGAGAGGGCGTCCACTTTCCATGCTTGTGGGTGGTGTGTCCTTGAGCAGAATTTCTTCAGTTGATGATTGTGGTGGGAGGCAAAGAGATCCAAGTCCGGCCTCCTCCATGATTGTGTTATCCGTAGAAAGATGTCTGGGTGCAGCATCCATTCGTGTGCATCCATGATATTTCTGCTTAAGCTGTTTGCCAGTATATTGTCTTTCCCTGGCACAAACTGGGATTGTAGCTGTATATTGAGTTTCAAGGAAAGTTCCCATAGATTCATTGCCAGCCTGCAAAGACGATAGGAATGGGTGCCTCCTTGCTTGTTTATGTACCACATAACCGTGGTGTTGTCTGTCCTTATTAGCAGATGGCCATGATGCAGAAAGGGTTTGAAGGCTTCGACTGCATGTATCACTGCCAGCATTTCCTTTTGGTTTATGTGCATGCGTAGCTCTTTTTGTGACCATAGACCTTGAATGCATCTGCCCTCCATGTGCGCTCCCCATCCTTGGTCTGAAGAGTCTGTTGTAATGGTTTGGCTGGCTATTGGTTTGCTGAAAGGCAGACCCCTGTTTGACTGGCTTGCTTGAGCCCACCACAGAAATTCCTTTTGAAGGCATGGAATGAGTGGTATCAAAGTTTCCAGGCTGTGACTGTGCTGAGTCCATAAACTCCTTAGGTACCATTGTAGTTTCCTCACATGTAGTCTTGCTTGCGGAATCAGAAGGATGCAAGAAGCCATGTAAACCCAGGGCCTGCAGGATTTTCCTTGCAGTCAGCTGGGTTTGTCTTGTCAGGTTTCTGAAGTAATCTTGTAGTTGATTTTGTTTTTCTTCTGTGAGGAAGGCCATTTGGGTGGTTGTATCTAGATCTGCACCCAGAAAGGTTATTCTTTGGGATGGAACAAGTCTTGATTTGTGAAAGTTGACTGTATATCCCAAGGCCTGAAGTAGGTGGATGGCATAATTTAAGTGTTTTACCAATGTTTGTTGGCTGTCCGCTTGTATAAGGCAGTCGTCCAGATATGGGTATATTTGAATCCCCTGAAGTCTGCAGTGTGCAATTACTGATGCCAGGCATTTCGTGATTACTCTGGGCGCAGTAGATAAGCCAAAGGGCAATGCTGAGAATTGATAATGCTCTGACCCTGCAAGAAATCTGAGGTGTCTTCTGCAACTTTGTCTGATAGCGACATGCAGGTATGCCTCCTTGAGGTCTAGAGTTACCAGCCAAGACCCCTTGCCCAGCATGGGAAGGAGCTGCTGTAGAGTCAGCATTTTGAATTTTGGCATAATGAGATAAGAATTCAGTGCGGACAAGTCGAGAATAGGCCTCCATTGTTTTTCTTTTCTTGGAACAAGGAATAGTCTGGAATAAAATCCTTGGCCTTGTTCTGAGAGAGGAACCTTTTCTATAGCTTTCATTTGCATTAAGCTGGAAATTTGTTTCAAAGCCTCTGCCCTTTGATTCGGTGGCAGGTCTGGCATGCCCTTTCTTTTTGGTAATGTGTGGAAATGAAACCTGTATCCTTTGTCTATTATTTGTAGTGTCCATTTGTCCCTTGTAATACTGTGCCAATTTTCTGAGAATAAGGGAAGCTTTCCGCCCAAAGGTGCTTCTAATTGAGCCCTGGTTGGCGGTGTCAAAGTAAAGTAATTGAGCCTGTCCTTGTGCAGCAGTTGAAGGTCCTGCATTACCTCTCTGGTTGGGAGGCTGCCATTGACGTCCTCTGTAGGAGCCTCTAGCTTGTCCTCTACCTCTGTCACGCCTGTTCTTGCCTCTCGGAAACCTCTCTGTCTGGAAAGGACCAATTCTTGGAAGGCCAATTCCTGCTGAATCTTGGTGGTTGTACTTGGAGAAAATCCTTGACTGTTTGTACGGATTTTGCCTTTTCTTCAAATTTCTTTAGGACCTCCTGAGCCCTGGAGCCAAATAACTTTAGCTTTTCCAGAGGAGCATCCAGCAGCTTTGCTTTAACATGGTCTGGCAGAGATTGTTCCTTCAGCCAAGCATGCCTACGTATGACTGCGCCAGTCATAGCTGACCTACATGAAGCTTCCAATGCATCATAACCACATTGCAAGAAATGGTTACTAACCTGTTGTGAGTTATGTACCAGATCCTGAAGTGACTTGCGGTCTAGGGGATCAGGTGAAGACAGTTTTTTATGCAATTCATCTAACAAATACTCTTGGTACTGTATCATATGAAATTGACAATTTAATGCCCTCATAGAAAGAGTAGCAGAAGTATACACTTTTTTAACCCATCTCTCTAAAGCTCTGGACTCCCTTTCAGAGGGGAGAGGATTTTTAGCAGTGGCAGCTGCAACCCCTTTAGGGCCCAGGGAAACAGTTTCTGGATTAGCAGAGTGGGCCTTGTAAAGGTAAAGATGCGAGTCCAGGACCCTGTAGTACGTATCGGGCTTGGCAGGAGCCGGAGGGAATCAGGGGTTGTACTAGAGTCAGAGTACACATCATCAATGACATTCAAAACAGGAGGAATAGCTAAAGGCCTATGCTGAGGCAAATGTAAAAAGGTCCTTAATCTTTTCCTGGAATCAGAGAATTCCTGGCCCTGCCATTGGAAATGCTCTCTCATGGTGTGTAGTGTCTCCCCAAAGGAAAAGTCTTCAGGAGGGGAGGCCGAGGGAATAGATTCCTCTGCATCAGAATCCTCGTAGGCCGAAAAAGCCTCCTCCTGGTGGTCCGAGAGAGTAGAGCCATCAGAGGCCTCATCTGAGGAGTGGGCATCAGAGAGCTCAACCCTGGGCATTTTGTCTAGAGGAGGTTGAGAACCAATGTCCGGATGAGGTTGAGAGCCCCTAATTAAGGAGATAAGATCCTCTGCTAAGCTTAGAATCTGTGAACCAGTAGAGGGTCTCTGAGGGATTACCTTGGGAGGCAAAGCTTTTGAGAGTTTAGCAGCTTTAGCCCTGGAGAATGCCTTAATGGACATGGATGCAGGAGGCCTGGCTGCACCACGTGCTGGTGTAGATTTGTCTAAAGGAATGGTGTCGGAAGGTTCCAGGACACCAGTTTCTGTTGGAAATTCAATAACAGACTCAGCCGGGCCTCGGGACCGAGGTAGTCGGCTGGCGGTTTCGGTAATTGGAAGTACCAAGGACTCTGTTTCAGCCGAGACCGAGACACTCATGTAGGCCTGGCCGTGGTTTCAGCGAAACCGCGCCCGTGTGGCCGGTCCTTGTCCTTCCGTTTCTTAACTAAATGAGAAGTTGGAGTCTCCGGACGGCATCTTATCTGAAAAACTAGCCCCAAAAATTCCTCTGCAAACTCCAGCGTCTAAGAGTGCGTCGGTTGAAGGAAGCACAGGCTGAACAGGCCGAGACGTCGTGGTCTGGGCCTAGACAGGGTAGGCAGTAAGAGTGGAAATCCTTACGAGGTATTTGTTTCCCACAAGTTAAACAATGATTAACTTTATCTGACATCGGCTGAGGCAAGAAAGAGTCCCCAACGGTGTACTTAGCTTTTTGAAGTCTTCGGTAGCTGAATTACAGGAGCTGGCCGATCGGCACTTGCGAACTGCTTCTGCTTCGGGCACCACGCGGCAAGAAAGACTGAGGAAGATGGCGTCGGCTGATGTTTTTATACCTCAGGCGCTCTGACGTCGGGGAAATTGCGACATCAGCAGATGCCGGACCCAGACTTTGGAATCCGGCCGACCGAAGGGCTGCCTGAGGCAGGACAACCCATATGTGATGACTGCAGATGCATCCTTGAAGGACATCCCCACCAGTAGAAAGTAAATACCAATATGTCCCTTGTAAGGAAAGAGAAGAAAGGGGGATGGAGGGAGGGAGACCAGGGCTACAACAGTGAATACACTCAAACATCTACATTTATGGTAAGTGTAAACAACTGTACTATGTTCTTCGTGTTTCACTGTTGCAGTCATCACATTTGGGTTGATTCCCAAAGCTGAGGAAATGGGTGGAGGCAGACAAAGAAAAGTACAGTTGTGTACACTTACCACAAATGTAGATCTTGAGTGTATTCACTGTTGCAGTCATTACATTTGGGTTATCTGCTTGCAGTAGCCCACAGTCGGCCTGATTAAGAAAGTCTTGGGTCCTGCGTCGGTTGCTGTCCCTTCTTCCATGACGTCAGGTCATCAGGGGTATAAAACATGCAGCTGACGCCATTACATCAGTTTTTCTTGCCCAAGATGTCAGGTGCCCCCCTAATGGGCAGCAAGTAAATCTATAAATATACAAGGTTATACCTCCAACAAAAAAGCAAACACACCAAAAAGCTTTTGAGCATAGTAAAGGAAAGTAGAGGTATAGCCAAAAGAAGTAAGGGGGCTGGAGGGAGGGTAACCAGGACTGCAACAGTGAATACACTAACATCTACATTTATGGTAAGTGTACACAACTGCACTATGTTCTTCGTGTTTCACTGTTGCAGTCATTACATCTGGGTAGATTCCCAAAGCTATGGTTGGGAGGCTGTAGCTAAACAGCATTAGGTGCAGCTATAAGGCCCTGCAGCACTGCAGTGGCAAAGCCTGCCCTGGACTTAGAGTAGAGAGGCAAATGGTAATGCTTTGTAAAGGTGTGAACAGAACTCCAAGTATCAGCCTCTAGAATGTCTTTGGTTGGTACTCCTCTGAGAAAGGTTGCTGAAGTAGCTGCAGCTCTGGTGGAATGAGACCCAACGCCCTTGGGCACAGGTTTACCATGGTGTAAGTAGCAGAAACGGACGCAGTGGCTTATCCACTTTGAAACTGTCTGCTTTGAGATATCCTTTCCTTCTGATCCTGCAGCATATGACACTAGTAATTGCTCAGTTTTTTCTTAGAGCTTTTGTCCTGCTCAAGTAGAATCTTAGCTTGTCTGTGTACGTCCAAGGAATGCAGAATTATTTCCCCTTTGTTCTGCGGATTTGGATAAAAAGTTGGCAGATTAATTGTTTGGGTAAGAGCCACACTGGAAACACCTTAGGCATAAAAGTAGGATATGTCCTCAGGGACACCCTGTCTGGGTAAAATATGATAAAAAGGCTCTACAGCCATGAGGGCCTGTAGCTCAAACTCTTCTTGCTGAAGTAATTGCTAGTAACAGAGCTGCGTTCCATGAGAAGAACTTAATATCAGCGGTAGCGGCTGGTTCAGATGGAGGCAGGGTGAGCTTTTCCAACACATAATTGAGGTCCCATGCAGGTAATGGTGATCTTCTAGGAGGCCTTAGGTTTTTGGCTCCTCTAACATACTGCTTTAGTAAAGGATGAGAAAAGATTGGTGGCTCTGTATTGTAATGAGCCGAAATGGCAGAGGCATGGATTTTGATTGATGAGAAAGACAGGCCTTTGTAAAGCATCTCAGTTAAGTACTGTAATATCAGAGGAATATGTGGTTCTGCTGAATCTAGAAATCGCCGCCAATTGGACTTTAATGGTGGCGGCCGCTGAGTCCTGGTGAAAAAGCATAGACAAGAACTCCAAAACAGATTAGATTGGAGCAGTGTAAGGGTCAATCCTTTGGGTATGAGCCCAAATTGAAAATTTCTTCCATTTGCTGGAATAAATCTTCCTGGTCGAGGGCTTATGAGAGGAAGATAAAATATGAACTACCTCCGGTGAGAAATGATGAAGCCTAACTAATGACGGAAGTGGAGTAGCCAGGCTGTCAACCGGAGGGTCCGCAGAGAGGGATGGAGCTGCCCTGACGTGTGTCAGTAAGTCTGGTTGTGGGTCCAGAATCCAAGGAGCGTCCACGAGGTAGGGATGGAGAAAAAGGAACCAAATCTGACGAGGCCAGTGTGGAGCAATCAGAATCATTCTGCTTCCCAAGGAATGCGCTTCCTGAATAACCTTTGACAGCAAGAGGACCGAAGGGAAGGCATATAGTAGATCGGAGGGCCAATCGTGGACTAGAGCATCCCTAGGTGACTCCCCCTGAGGGGGATCAACATGAAGTGACTGCTGCATTTGGCATTGAGGGAGCTGGCAAAAAGGTTGCAACAAAGCAGACCCCACCTGCGGAAGATCCGTTACGCAACTTGACATTTCAGGGACCACTCGTAAGGCATCAGAATAGCTCTGCTTAGCCTGTCTGCGATCATGTTGGACTTCCCCAGAATGTGCTTTGCCACCAGGAAACATTGGAAAGACACTGCCCACTGCCACACTCGCATGGCCTCTCTGCACAGGGGATATGACTTGGTTCCTCCCTGCTTGTTCAGATACCACACCACTGACATATTGTCCGAGTGGATTGCAATAGTCCCAAGAGGAAGAAAGCTCTGAAGTACCTGCAATGCAAGTAGCACAGCTCTGATCTCCAGGACATTGATATGCAGATGCATCTCGTGCTCTTGCCACGTGCCTTGGACTGTCCTGCCTAGATAATGCCCCCCCCACCCCATCTGGGAGGCATCCGTGGTCACCGTGGCAATCGGAAACATCGGAACAAAGGGCTTTCCTGTGTCCAGATTGTCGGTGTGAAGCCACCAACTGAGATTCTGTTTGCACCTGTCCGTAAGTAGAATAGGGTGAGAAAGAGGAAGACGTTGAAGAGACCACTGGGCAAAGAGAAGCCACTGAAGAAGTCTCATATGTAACCTTGCTAGAGGAACTAACAGAATTGTCGCGGCCATAGTCCCCAACAGTTGGAGAACCCATCTTGGCTTCGCTCTTCTTAGAGGGAGCAGGGCGTGAACTTGTTGTAGGGCTCTAATTTTTTCCTGTGGTAGAAAGGCCTGCATGAGGACAGTGTCTAGTTCTGCACCTATAAAAGTGACACGCTGTGAGGGAGTTCTGCACCTATAGAAGTGACACGCTGTGAGGGCAACAAGGCAGATTTTTCCCAGTTCAATGTTATGCCCAACTGTTGACACAGATTTATAGTGGCATCCCTGGTCTGAATTAGTAGATGCCTGGTGGTGGCAGTGAGGAGCCAGTCATCCAGATATGGAAACACTTGGAATCCTTGACGTCTCAAGTGAGCAGTCACCACTGCCATGCATTTGGTGAACACCCTGGGGCTGTGGTGAGACAAAAGGGCAGGGCTCGAAACTGAAAATGACTGGCTCCCAGCCGTAAGCGTAGGCGACTCCTGAATGCCCTGTCCATTTTGATGTGGCAGTAAGCATCCTTGAGGTTGATGGAGCACATCCATACTTCTTTTCCCAACAATGGGAGAATAGACTGCAATGTGACCATTCGGAACTTGGACTTTTGTACATGGTTGTTCAATCAGCTGAGATCTAATATGGGTCTCAAGTCCCCTGTTCTTTTCGGCACCAAAAAGAATCTTGAGTAAGTCCCTAATCCGATCTGGTCTGAGGGGACATGTTGGATGGCTCCTTTTTCTAGCAGCTTTGAAACTTCTGAAGCTGCGTAATCCCTTTGAGTGGAACATCCGGGATTTTTCTGACTGGAGGGGGGGTCTGACGAAAAGGGAATGACATAACCTCTGGAAATTATTCGTAAAACCCATTGGTCCTTGGTGATGTCTTGCCAGGCCTCCGGGTATAATGAGATTCAACCCCCGACTGGCTCCAGAAACACACAGTCGGGCCTCCCGTCAGGAGCGACAGTAGGGAGAACCGCGAAAGGAATTGCGGTCTCCCGAGTTGCGGGGGCCTCCTCTGCCTCTAGGGCAGCGTCTCCCTGAATAACCCCCCCCTGCCTCTGGAGGGGGGCTCTCCTTGTGCACCGGGAAAAAAACTCTGATTTCCTGAACCACATTTTTCCACCCCTCTGGGACTTGGGATAAGGCCTAGAGGGAAAAACAGACTCCTAGAGCAGACAGTTGTTTTCCCTCCTGTTCGCACCTGGTGAGGGTGTCTTTCACCTTGGTTCCAAACAAAGAGGAACCATCAAAAGGGGCTTCAGTGAATGAAGACTTGAAGGCCTCCGCAAAATGACAAAGGCGCATCCAGGCCTGTCTCCTAAGGGCAACTCCTGAACTTGCTGCCCTACTCGCTCCCTCGGCTGCATATGAAATCAGCCTCATGGAGGAGTTAACAATGGAATTGAGGGTAGACATCTGGGCGTTAACCGTCTGGGTCACCACCTCAGAAACGTTAACCGTGAGAGTATCTCCAAGCTCCTTGAGGAGGTCTCTCTGGAGCCGTGTAAAGTGAGATAAATAATTCAGTGACCGTAAGGTAAAAGTCGCTGCAGAGAGGGTACGCTTCCCGTACAAGTCCATGGTCCTAGACTCCTTGTTAGGAGGATGGACGGTGGAAGAAGTCTCGGCTAATTCCTTCTGAGTGGCCGCTGCTGCCACCATGGCATCCACAGGGACTCCCTTAGACAGAAACTCCTTACCCAGGGGAGCAGACAGAAATTTATTGGGTCTCATGGGGACTGGTTCCGCAGAGTCAAGGTTCTCCCACACCCTTCGACAAATCAAATCCAGGAGCTCATCGAAGGGTGGAGACACCCAGGAGGTGGAGGGCTGAGCACCGAAGGCCTTCAGGAAGACAGACTCCTCCTCGGAGGGGGCTTTGGATGGCCAGTCACTTCTTTGTTTCAAGATCTCTAGGATGTCAGAGAAAGAAACGTCCTCAGAGGATGACTTGGGGGACCCCTCCGATTCCTCGAGGTCAGTATCTGATGTGAGAGACTCGTCCTGGGAGTCTATGTGCTTCCGCTAGCACGTTTTCTTTCTAGGGGGCTCCTCAGGTAAGCACTCTGAGGGGCCCTCAGAAACTTTGGAACCACTCATGGGGGTACACTGAGGCCCTGGGGCTCTGCTGTCTAAAGATAGGTGGTGATCAGAGACCTGCACCATAGTAGGGGACAGAATGACCGACCCGCATGATGTCGATGACGATCTGGCCAGCACACTCCGCATGGCCTCAAAGGCAGGTGGTGATCAGAGACCCGCACCGTAGTAGGGGACAGAATGACCGACCCGCATGATGTCGATGACGATCTGGCCAGCACACTCCGCATGGCCTCAAAGGCTGGTCCCCCTGAGTCCGAGGAGCGACCAGCCTCCGAAGCCACGACAGGAGTCGGACTTCCCCACGCTGAAGCACCGAGAGGGAGACTAGGAACCGAGAGGTGTCCCGAAGCCTCTCCCTCGGGTCCGACTGAAGAATCCCGAGTCCTGAATCCCGTGGACAGCGCCGACTGGGTCGGCGCTGCCGTCAGCACCGATAAGCCAGGAGGGGCCATCGGAACCGACCAGGAGACATCACTCGGAGCTCAGCACCCCTGCTCCGAAGGGTGGGATGCTCTGGGAGGAGGAAGTATCGAAGTAGGTTGCAGGATGGGCTCCGGAGCCGACTGGGACAGAGCCGAGAACAATTTTGCCAAAACCGGCAACTGAAGGAGTCTCTGAGCCACTCTATCGACATCCACATCCGATAATGTCCTGGAGGATTTGGAGGACAGGGAGGGAGATCGAGACCTCCTCTCAGGTGATACTTGCCTAATACTAGGTGATCGACTCCGAATAGTTTCCAACATGATTGGAGCCGACGCCGGTTCCATCACCAATGACACTTCCTGCGGACCCGAGGACGATGGAGCTGAGGATATCGAAGCTGATTTAGCTATTTTCTCCGGTGGCTCTGAGGAGACTGAAGGAGCCAGAGACCTCTTTTTTGATTTAGTGGTTTTAGCTTTAGAGCTGGAAGCAGTTTCCAGACCCTATTCGAATGAGGGTTTCAGAAGTCCCTTCAAAATCAACTTATTCTTTCTTAACTGAAGGACCCTAGGACTAAAAGCATGACAGAAGCTGCATGACTCCTGCCACCAATCACCAAGACAAAAAATTACAGGTATGGAACCAACTGGAAAAACAGTCAGAGACTTACACCACACTTAGGGCGGGAAAAAACTACCACTAACAAAAAACTCTAACGAACGATCCTCTGACACACACACAAGAGCGGGGGTAGGACTAAAACCTCTAATTTAAACGGTTTTAGACCGGAATGTTTGTAACACAGGGAAGCAAGGGGACAGACTAGGTCCTCTAACTGAAACGGGCCTAGCCCGTTGGAACAGCTAGTGGGATACCACAGAAACAATCACACACACACACACACACACACACACACACACACACACACACACACACACACACACACACACACACACACACACACACCTTTTCCACAAAATAATACCAAACCAACAATAGCTATTAAAATAGCTTTTTGTTTGCAATAAATTCTCTCAAGAAGAAGAAAAAAGGGTACTAAGCCACAGCCAAGAGCGAGACCACGCCTGAGCTACACAAGCGGCAAACGAGATCTGGGAATATAGAGCAGTGCAGCATGGGATACCATCTTAGCCCGGCCAATACAAAGACTTCGAGCTAGAAAAGTTTTGGCCGAGTCGGAGCCAACATTCGGCTCCGAACCCACGGGTAAGAATGTAGGCGAAATCGGACTACATAACATCTCCTTTTCAAAACTTGCTCCTTTAGTGGAGAACTCAATACTTCAAGATATCTGAAAAGAAAAAGAAGTTATATACTCACCATAACGTTCCATCTAAGTAAACTTAATTTCTTAGCAACCTGTGGGTCACGGATCCGAGCCGGCAGCATACCAAGAAAAAAGATCCGAGCTCCAAGCTCCTCCCTCTTACCCATACTACACTGCAACCTCCTTCCAATCTTCAGATCACGTGTGCTACCTGTACATAATAAAAAAACAAAAGTACAGTTTCGTACCTACCATAAATGTAGATGTTCGAGAGCTAATACAGCTGCAGTCATAACAGACGGGTTCTCCTGCCGTCAGGCGGGTCCTCGGTCGGCTGAATTCCAAAGTCTAGGTCGGGCGTTGGTTGTCATCGCTTCTTCCCTGACGTCAGTGCGACAGGGGTATAAAAGAAGCAGCCAACGCCATTTTCTTCAGTTTTCCTTGCCCCAGATGCCAGGTGCCCCCAGAAGGAAGGCAATACATAAATTTGTGTAATAAAGCAAAGCCATATAATCAAAATACAGTAGTGCAAGCAAATACATAAAGCATGAATACCCCAATCAGGTTGCATGAGGATATGTTAGCCAATAGGCCTGTCCCAAGAGGGGAAGGAGGGAAACCTGGACTGCAGCTGTATTAGCACTCGAACATCTACATTTATGGTAGGTACAAAACTGTACTATGTTCATCGTGCATACAGCTGCAGTCATAACAGATGGGTAGAATCCCAAAGCTAAGAAAGGGGTGGTAGGCACTAGGTGGAACTAGGAGGAGCCAGAATGCCCTGCAAGACTGCAGTGGCAAAGCCCGCTCTAGATTTGGAGTATAGTGGAAGGTGGTAGTGCTTGGAGAAGATATGCACAGAACTCCAAGTGGCTGCTTCCAAAACATCTTTGGTAGGAACTCCTCTGAGAAAAGCTGCAGAGGTAGCCGTGGCCCTTGTGGAGTGAGACCTGATGCCTGCCTGTAGGTACAGTTTTGCCATGAAAAGAATAGCAAAAGCGTATGCAGTGGGCTATCCATTTTGAGATTGTCTGTTTGGAAATTGGCTTTCCTTGAGCTCCTATAGCATAGGATACAAAGAGCTGTTCTGATTTTGTCTAAGGCTTTGTTCTATCCAAATAATAACGCAGTTGTCTGTGGATGTCCAAGGATTGTAGTAATCTCTCCCCTTTGTTTTGAGGATTAGGATAAAAGGTAGGTAAATGTATAACCTGATTCAAAGCTACCCTGGATACCACTTTTGGCATAAAGGACGGGTTGGTTCGTAAGGAAACTCTGTCCTGATGGAAGATGACAAAAGGCTGCACAGCCATGAGGGCTTGCAGTTCCGATACCCTACAAGCTGAGGTAATAGCCAGAAGGAAAGCTGTTTTCCAGGACAAATACTGCAAATCTGATGAGGCAGCTGGCTCAAAAGGAGGCAAGGTCATTTTTTCTAGAATGAAATTGAGATCCCAAGCAGGTATTGGTTGTTTCCTTGGGGGTTTTAGATTCTTAGCCCCTCTGAGGAACTGTCTTAAGAGGGGGTGAGAGAATAAGGGTGGATCAGTGTTGTATTCTGCAGAAATGGCTGAGGCATGGATTTTGATGGAGGAGAATGAAAGTCCACTGCTTAGCAGCTCAGCTAGATACTGTAATATTTGAGGTAAATTCAGTTTTCCAGGATCCTGGCCCTTTTTCTCATTCCAGACACAAAACCGTTTCCATTTTGCGGAGTAAGCTTTTCTAGTTGACAGCCTTCTGGCCTCCAAAATGACATCCTGCACCAGGCTCCTCAGGAGTGGGTACCAGTGTTGTCTTGGCCAGTCTGGAGCAATGAGAATCATCTTTGGTCTGTCTGCTCTGGTTTTTAATAGAACTTTGGGCAGCAGAGGAAGAGGTGGGAAGGCATAAACTGTCATTGATGTCCAACTGAAAGAGAGAGCGTCCACTCTCCAGGCCTTTGGATGAAAAATCCTTGAGCAGAATTTCGTCAATTGGTGATTTTTGTGGGAGGCAAAGAGATCTATATCTGGCCTTCCCCATGCTTGAATTATCTCTGTGAAAACTTGGGGATGCAACTTTCATTCGTGTGGATCTATCATATTTCTGCTTAGGTGGTCTGCCAGCGTGTTTTCCTTGCCTGGCAAGTACTGTGCTTGTAGTTCGATTTGTAAGTCCAGGGTCATGTTCCAAAGTGACATGGCCAGTCTGCATAGGGGGTATGAATGGGTTCCTCCCTGTTTGTTTATGTACCACATTACTGTGGTGTTGTCCGTCCTTATCAATAGTTGACCTGGTTGCAGAAGGTCTTTGAAAGCTATAATAGCATTTATTACTGCTAGCATTTCCTTTTGATTGATGTGAAGGTGCTTTTCATTTTGGTACCATTTGCCCTGAATGCACCGATCTGTCATGTGCGCCCCCCAGGCGTAGTCCGAGGTGTCTGTTGTGATAACTTGATTTGCTTAAGGCTTGCTGAATGGAAGACCTGTGTTTGTTTAGCATTCTTGAGCCCACCACAGAAATTCCTTTTGAAGGCATGGAATTAGTGGTATTATTGTTTCCAAACTGTGGCTGTGTTGAGACCATAGGTTTTTCAGGTACTATTGAAGTTTCCTCATATGCAGCTTTGCACAAGGGATTAGTAAGATGCAAGATGCCATGAATCCCAGAGCCTGCAAGATTTTCCTTGCAGTCAGCCTGGTGCAATTTGCTAGTGTCTTGAAGTTTCTCTGGCGTGAGGTAGGCCATCTGGGTGTTTGTGTGCAAGTTGGCACCCAATAAAATTATTTTCCCGAGAGGGTATTAGCCTTGATTTATTTTTGTTGACTGTGTATCCCAGAGAATTCAACAACATTATTACATAAGCCAGATGTTTCAAAAGAATGTGCTTGCTGTCCGCTTGGAACAGGCAGTTGTCCAAATAGGGGTATATTTGTATCCCTTGAAGTCTGCAGTAGGCAATTACTGATGCCAGGCATTTCGTGAATACTCTGGGTGCAGTAGATAAGACAAAGGGCAATGCAGAGAATTGATAATGGGTTGAACCTGCAAGAAATCTGAAGTATCTTCTGCAATTTTGTCTGATTGGGACATGCAGGTATGCCTCCTTGAGGTCCAATGTTACCAGCCAAGACTCCTTGCCCAGCATGGGAAGAAGCTGCTGTAGAATGAGCATCTTGAATTTTGGTACGAGTAGAAATGTGTTTAGTATGGATAGGTCCAAAATAGGTCTCCAATCTTTTCCCTTCCTTGGTACCAGGAATAGTCTGGAATAAAAACCTTGACCTTGTTCGTGCGTAGGTACCTCTTGAATAGCTTTCATGTCTACGAGATCTAAAATTTGTCTTTGTGCCTCTGCCCTTTGATTGTGTGGCAGGTTTGGCATGCCTCTCATTTTTGGAAGGGTGTGAAAATGGAATCTGTAGCCTCTGTTTATAATGTCCAGGATCCATTTGTCTTTTGTGACAATATGCCAATTTTTTGAAAATAATGCCAGTTTTCCGCCTAAGGGTGCTGCCATTTGAGTCTTGCTTGGCATGCAAAGGGGAAAGTCATTGGGCTTGCTTTCTGAATGGTTGTGAGTTATCCTCACCACCTCTTTGTGTAGGAGCTTGCCATTGTCTGCCTCTAAACGATCCTTGGGATTGCCCCCTGCCCCTCGGGCGCCTGTATCTACCTCTTTGGGGTCTGTCCGTAGCTGGAAAGGACCAATTTTTGGAAGGCCAATTTCTGCTGAAACGTGGCGGTTGTACCTGTAGAAAATCTTTCACTGTTTGCATTGATTTAGCCTTTTCCTCCATTTTCCTTAATACCTCCTCAGCATTAGCACCAAATACATCCTTTTGTAGAGGGGCATCAAGTAATTTAGCTTTGACATGATCTGGTAAGGTTTGTTCCTTGAGCCAGGCATGTCTACGTATGACTGATCCTGTAACAGCAGCTCTACATGAGGCCTCTAGAGCATCAAAACCACATTGTAAGGTATGTTTACCCACTTGTTCTGCACTATGCATCAAATCCTGCAACTCCTTCAAGTCTGGTTGTTCACGTTGTGACATTTTACTTCTCAATTGTGATAACAAAAACTGTTGGTACTTTAGCATATGGAACTGACAGTTTAATGCCCTCATGGTTAAGGTGGCCGAGGTATATACCTTTTTTCCCCACCTTTCTAAGGATCTGGAATCTCTCTCGGAAGGCAATGGATTTTTAGCAGTGGAGGCCTTAACTCCCTTGGGGCCCTGTGAGATGGTTTCTGGATCAGCAGCAGGGCTTTTGTATAGGAATTGGTGTGAGTCAGGAACCCTGTAGTACCTGTCAGGCTTGACTGGGGCTGGAGGTAGAGAATCCGGGTTAAGGCAGGCCTGCGAGTACACATCATCTAGTATGTCCAAGACAGGAGGTACAGCCAGAGGCCTGTGCTGAGGAAGCAAGAGAAATTCCCTAAGCATTTTCTTGGAATCTGAATAATCTTGGCCTTCCCAGTGGAAGTGTTCCCTTAAGGTATGCAAAGTTTCCCCAAATGAGTAATCCTCTGGGGGGGATACAGAGGGAATGGACTCCTCTGCATCAGAGTCCTCAAAAGGGGAGTAAGAATGTTCCTGTTCATCAGAGTGCTCTGATATAATGGAGACCTGATCAGAGGAGGGGGATTCTTCCTCCACTCTGGGCCTTTTGTCCGAGGGGAGTTGAGAACCCCTGATAAGAGTAATTAAATCCTGAGCCATTTTAAGCATCTGTTTTTTAGGCATGGGGCCTGGAGATGGGCCCTGTGTAGCTTGTCTCTTACAATACATGGCTGCTTTAGACTTAGTGAAAGCCTTGATGGAAAAAGAAGAGGAAGGTCTGAAGACACCTTGAGAGGAGGTAGACCTGTCCACATTTTGAGATTCACCGCCAAGAGCGGCTTTGGTATCTGTAGTCGGGGTGTGGGCCGAGGAGCCTGCGACCTCGGGTACAGGAGACACCGCCAATGAAGTGTCGTCTGTAGTCAGGGGCTGCATAGGCGCCTCGCTGAGAACCGGACCACGTGTAGTCGGCTTTGGCGTGGTGTCGGTAGAGGCCGCGGACCTCGTGTGTCGGTGCTTATCTTTGCGCTTTTTAGACAAAACTGGAGTCGGAGTATCCGACGACATGATATAGTTAAATGTTTTGCCAAAATAATGCTGGGGGAACTCCGCCCAACGCTTAATGGTGCGTTTGTTGAATGTAGCACAAAAGCGACAGAATGAGACGTCGCGGTCTGGGCCTAAACAAGGAATACAGAGGGAATGGAAATCCTTATGTGGTATTTGCTTCCCACATGAAATACAATTATTAACTTTGTCTGACATCGGTCTGAGGCAAGAAAAGTTTCCCCAACGGGGTACTTAGCTTTCAGAAAGACTTCGGTTGCAAAGTTTTCGTAATTTCAGGAGCTAGCCGACCGGCACTTGCGAACTGCTTCTGCTTCGGGTACCGGGCGGCAAGAAAGACTGAAGAAAATGGCGTCGGCTGGTTCTTTTATACCCCTGTCGCACTGACGTCAGGGAAGAAGCGACGACAACCGACGCCAGACCTAGACTTTGGAATTCGGCCGACCGAGGACCCGCCTGACGGCAGAAGAACCCATCTGTTATAACTGCAGCTGTATGCATGATGAACATCTAACAACCTGAGACACCTGACTCAAGGACAAAGTAAAGCTCATAAGTCTGAACCTCGAGCTCAGCTAAATAACCATCAAGGTCAGGGGGAAGGAGGGAGGGACGGTTGCTGACAAATGAAGTTTACCTACTCAGATGGAATGTTATGGTGAGTACATAACTTCTTTATCTGAAGTAGTTAAATTCATTTGATCAGCAACCTGTGGGACAAAGTCCCCAGCTACCCGAAATCTTGGGAGGCCCTTAAGGAAGGATATTACGGAGCACTGCAGAGCCAAAGGCAGCCCTTCCTCCAGACACCAAATCTAGCTTATAATGAGGAAATAAAGGTGTGAGAGGATGCCCATGTAGCCACTGAACAAATGTCATCCAGGGAATCTCTTGAACAGAATGCAGCAGACGTTGCCATAGAACGCGTAGAATGAGCATGAACTCCCACTGGTTCTGGTAAGCCAGACTCTCTGTATGCCTGTAGCATACAACTCTAAATCTACCTGGCGAGAGTCACCTTTGAAACTGGTTTCCCTAGAAAAGGCTTAGCAAAGGAGACAAAAAGTTGATCAGATTTATGAAAGACAGCTGTCCTGTGCAAATAAAAACTTAACTGTCTGTGAACATTCAGCAAATGAAGTTTACATTCTCCTTTGTTCTGGAAATTAGGGAAAAAGACAGGCACATTAATGGACTGATTAATGTTAGTCTCGGAAGCAACTTTAGGGAGAAAGGAGGGATTAGTCCTGAGAGATACCCTATCCTTATGAAACACAAGGTATGGAGGTTTGATACAGAGAACCTGAAGCTCCGACACTCTCCTGGCTGAAGTAATGGCTACCAAAAAAGCCGTTTTCCATGACAAGAACTTCAGATCAACCAAAGCTGTGGGTTCAAAAGGAGGTGCAACTAATGCCTGAAGAACTAAGGTCAGATCCCACGGCGGGGATGAATTTCTAACAGGGGGTCTCAAAAGGAAAGTGCCTTTTAGAAAGGTCTTTCAAATTCTGGCAGCAGTGAGAGAATTAGAAGTTAAGTACTCACCATAACGTTCCATCTGAGTAGGTGTATTCATTTGTCTGCAACCTGTGGGTTATGGATCCGATATCGGATCCGAACCGGCATGGTTTACCAGCTATGGATCCAAGCTCTCAGCTCCTCCCCTCACCCATAATGCCCTGCTCTCCCCTCATGACCTCAGATCGAGTTTGCCAACAGCAAGAACACCCTGAAAAGGGTAAAACATCATATGCAGGAAACTGAAAGGCTAGGGGGATAGGAGGGCGGGATGGTTGCAGACAAATGAATACACCTACTCAGATGGAACGTTATGGTGAGTACATAACTTCTAAATCTGAAGTAGGAGATTCATTTGTCTGCAACCTGTGGGACAGAGTCCCCAGCTACCTGAATCTTGGGCGGCCATCATGGAAGGATATTCCGAGCACCGGAGCCAAAGGATGCTCTACCCCTAGATGTAAGATCCAACTTGTAGTGGGAAATAAAAGTATGAGATGAAGCCCACGTGGCTGCTGCACAAATATCATCTAGAGGAATCCTAGCCTTAAAGGCTGCCGAGGTAGAGACTGACCGGGTTGAATGGGCATGAACACCTCCGGTGGCCTTCCCGAAGCTTGATAAGCCAATAAGATACATTGTGAAATCCAGAGAGATAATGTGACTTTAGAAATTGGTTTGCCCAAATTAAATTTAGCAAAGGAAATGAACAACTGGTCGGATTGCCTATGACCAGCCGTCCTGTTTAGATAGAATCTAAGTTGCCTGTGAACATCTAAGGAATGAAACTTGTATTCACCTTTGTTTTCATACTTCGGAAAGAAGACAGGGAGATTAATGGATTGATTAATGTTTGCTTCAGAAGCTACCTTAGGAAGAAAGGACGGGTTGGTCCTGAGGTAAACACGGTCCGGATGAAAGACCAAGTAAGGAGGTTTAGCTGATAATGCTTGAAGCTCTGAGACTCTCTTGGCCGAAGTAATGGCTACTAAGAAGGCGGTCTTGAAAGATAAGAATTTCAGATCTACCGTAGCCGCGGTTCAAGGCGGTCAAGGCCTGGAGAACTAAGGAAAGGTCCCAAGGAGGAACCGCTTGCTTTACCGGGGGCCTGAGAAGAAAAGTACCTTTAAGGAAAATCTTACATAACTTGGCCGACATCAGTGGATTGGAGTCATGACCAATGTGATAATGAGAAATTGCCGCAAGTTGTACTTTGACCGTGGAACTGCTGGCACCATCATTAAAAAGAGTGGTTAAAAAATCAAGCACCAAAGGGAGAGGAACTGTGAAGGGGTTTAGGCCTTGCCGCTCCGCCCACAAACAGAACCGTTTCCACTTGCTGCGGTAGACTTTCCTAGTGGATGGCTTATGAGCTGCCACCAGGATGGCCTTAACAGGGGACGAAATACCGGGGGTCCTGATCAAGAGTGGAACTTGAGCAGCCAAGCGGTCAGCTTCAGGTTGTCCAGGTTCGGAGGAGATAAGTGGGATGGATGAGAAATCAGATCCGGAATGGGATCTAGAATCCAAGGAGGATTCACTGAGTGAGACCTTAGGAAGGGGAACCAGATTTGTCTAGGCCAAAATGGAGCAATGAGAATCATTCTGCACCCTAACCGAGAGGCTTTCTGAAGAACTTGGAGCATCAGAGGCAAGGGGGGATAAGCATAAAGAAGACCGGGTGGCCAAGCATTCACCAGAGCTCTCTTGGGAACCTCCGGGAGGAGGTATCAGAGCGAAAAACTGTCGCACTTGGTGTTTGAGGAGAGGCAAAAGACCGCAACAAGGAGTTCCCCACCGTGCGAAGATGCGTTCCGCTACCTGAGTATTGAGAGACCACTCGTAAGGGGTGAGAATGGTGCGACTGAGTTTGTCCGCCAGGATGTTGGACCGACCTGGAATATGCGTTGCTATGAGAAAGCGGTTGGTGGAGATTGCCCATTCCCACACTCTCATGGCTTCTCGACAAAGAGGGTAAGACCTGGTTCCTCCTTGCTTGTTGATATACCAGACAACCGACATGTTGTCCGACTGAATCGCAATTGTTCCCAAGGGAAGAAAGGCCTGAAGTGCTAGCAACGCTAAGAGCACTGCTCTCATCTCTAGAACGTTGATATGCAGTAAGGTCTCTGAATCGTTCCACGTGCCCTGGACCGTCCGGCCTGCAAAATGCCCCCCCACCCGAGGCGGGAGGCGTCCGTGGTCACCGTGGTGAGAGGGGGAGAAGCACAAAACGGGCGGCCTCTGTGGAGATCTGGAGAGTGTAGCCACCACAGGAGGGACCGCTTGCAAGCCTTGCTGATTGCAATGGGATGATGCATAGGAAGAGCAAGATACGACCACTGAACTAGTTGTGTCCATTGAAGGATGCGCATATTGAACCTGGCGAGAGGAAGAAGCGCTATTGCTGCCGCCATGGACCCTAGGGACCTTAGGACCAACTCCGCCGGAACTGAGCTTGAGTGGAGAATGGCCCGCACCTGGAATTGCAGATTTTGACCTCTGTCCGCAGTGAGGAAGGCTTTTAATCTCCTTGTGTCTAACCTGGCACCTATAAAATCTATGAACTGCGTGGGTGCTAGGTTGGATTTTTTTGTGTTTATTGTGATGCCCAGACGGGGAGCAAGCTGGAGAAAGGAGTCTCGCGCCAATAGTAGTAGATGCCTTGTTGGGGAGAGAAGCCAGTCGTCCAGGTAGGGAAAGACCTGTACCCCTGAAGCCTCAGGTGGGCCGCTACCACTGCTAATAATTTGGTGAACACCCTGGGGGCTGTGGTGAGACCAAAGGGAAGGACCCGGAATTGGTAGTGACTGGCTCCCAGCCGGAAGCGGAGAAACCTCCTGGAGCGCCTGTCCATTAGTATGTGGTAGTACGCATCCTTGAGGTCTATGGAGCACATCCAGTGATTTTCTCCCAGAAGGGGGAGAATAGACTGCAACGTGACCATTCGGAACTTCTCCTTGGGAACTGCCAGGTTCAAGAGTGAAAGGTCTAAAATTGATCTTAGATCCCCTGTCTTTTTTGGCACTAAAAAGAACCTGGAGTAGAACCCTGATCCGATCTGGTCTGGGGGGACGGGCTGGATGGCTCTTTTCTTTAGCAGATGGCCAATCTCTGCCAAAGCGGCCTCCCACTGACCGGGTGGAACGTCGGGGAGGGACTTCAATTTTGGCAAATGAAGAAAGGGTATACGGTATCCTCTGGATATGATCTGGAGGACCCAGCGGTCTGATGTTATGGACTCCCATGCTGCTAGGTGCTCCGAAAAACGTCCCCCGACTGCCTCCAGAGTGGAGCAGCCGGGCAACCCCTCAGGGCTGCTGCGCGGGCCGTTCAGAGAAGGGTTCTCTGGACCCGAAGTTCCTGGGAGCCCCTCTGCCCCTAGGGCGGCGTCCTCCCTGTCCTCCTCTGCCACGGAAGGACTGGCTGTCCGGAGCAGACTGAGATTGCTGCAACTTCCAGAACCACATCTTCTTCTGTCCCTTTTGGTTCCTAGAATAGGGCCTCTGGGGAGCAGAGAAGCGGATTCCGACGGCAGACAGCGTCTTCCCGTCCTTCTCGCTCTGGGTCAAAGTCGAACAGTTTTGCCAAAGAGGGCAGAACCATCGAAGGGGGCGTTCGCAAATGACGCCTTGAAGGGCTCTGAGAAATCGCAATGACGGAGCCAGGCCTGACGTCTAGTAACTAGGCCTGCCCCTGCTGCTCTAGCGGCACCTTCCGTAGCATGGGACAGTAGCCGCATAGAGGTATTGGTGACGGACCTGAGAGTGGCCATGCGGTTGGAGTGCAGCACTTTGTCCTCCTCTGACATGGACTCTGGGGGGGATGCAGCGTATTCTTTAATAAGATCGCTGCATCCTAATCACGTGTGCCAGATAGTTCAGCCCTCACTGAGAAGGTCGCTGAACTAAACATCCGCTTCCCAAGCGGTCCATCATCCGAGACTCCTTGCTCGGGATGGACTGAGGGACTCTCCTGAGCAAGTTCCCTCTTGGTGGCGCCGCCATCAACATGGCATCTACCGGAGGCCCCTTACTCCAATGGGCACGGTCAGCCGGGGACTGAGAATATGGTCGGGCTTTTAGGGATTGGCTCCACGGTGTCCAGTTCCTTCCACGCCCTGGTGGTAATGAGGTCCACCAGGGGTCGGCAGGGGACACCCAAGAGGTAGACGGGCCCGCTTCAAATGCCTCCAAGAACACGGACTCGTCCGAGGAAGACTTGGGGCAGACCACCCCTTATGCGGAGCATTTCCATGATGTCTCCAAATGAGACATCCTCGGGGTGACCGTGGGGAGCCTTCCCTTCCTCCAAATCCGTGTCTTCTGTGAGAGACTCGGGAGTCAATGTGCCTCCTTTTGCACGTATGTTTGCGGGAACATCCTCCGGGGCTGTCAGAGGACTCCTGCGCAAACAGCAACCTGTTCCAGGGAACAGCTTGGGGCAAAGGAGCGGGCTGTCCCAAGGGCGGATGGTGGAAGCCTGACCCAGTGCAGAGGGAGCGGGGCGGAGCGAAGCAAGTGCCGGGGTCAGGAGACCTTCAACAGGGCCCTCTCCACTACATCAAAAGCCGAAGGAGCCAACCTCGACCAAAGGATCCGACAATCGGCTCCCTCGGATCCGAGTGGATCGAGCGCGCCGGCGCCGGATCCGAAGGGCAGTGAGCTCCGACACAGACAGCGCCGAAGGAGCACTGATCCCCGGATCCGGCTCGGATCCAGGCTCCGAGGTCGGATCCGAAGCACTCGAGGGCAGGGTCGGATCCGGTACCAAGTACTATCGAGCCGACCCACCCCGGCTCCGAAGCTGCTCGGCTCCAACTGCTCCGAACCCGGGTAGCAGGTCAGAGAAGGAGCAATTGGCTTGAAAAAAGGGGTTGAGCTCCCCAGAGGGGAGGCAAGAGCACTCCCATCTGCATCTGGGCCTGGATGAACCTTCTCATCATCCGGTCCAGATCAGTCTGACAAGCTATAAGTTGATCTTGACGAGGCTACCGAGGTAGGCCTTGAGTGCCTCCTCGATAGCCTCGACGGAGATCGGGTCTCCTCCTCCTCAGGTCCCGGTGAAAAACACACAGGAGCCCGGGCCGAGGAGGGGAGAGCCAGCAGACAAGGAGGCCGGAGGAGAAGCCCGCTTGGCTGGCGGGGCCGAAACAGAGGTCTCGGCCCGCCGCTTATGGTGCTTCTCCCTCCGGTCCTTCTTTCTAGCTTCCCTCTCCTCCGAACCACTACAGGGAGGTTGAGTCCCAGGAGGAGGAGGGAGCCGGAGGAGAGACAACCGTAGACGGTTACCCCGAAGGAGGCGGAGGCGGAGCAGAGTCCGGTGGCAAAAAACCCGCCAAGACAAGCTTGGACCTCCGCTCCTTCAATGCCCTGGGGTTGAACCCTGCACAAATGGAACATCCAGAAGTGAGGTGTTCAACCCCAAGGCATCTAACACACCGAGTGTGGCCATCAGCCGGGGAAAGCTTATGGCCACACTCAGAGCACTTGGAGAACACAGCTTTGGGTTGGTCAGACATCCCAAAACCAAAAAAAGTTACTTAAACTAAAATAAAGCAAAGTAACTAAACCACACACAGGCCCCAAACACACACTACGCTACCAGCGAGGGGAGGGATAAGAAAATTAAATTTTTAAACACTAAAAGTATAACTAAGTAATAGGGAAACCTAAACTTCCACACAACTTTCACACAAAAAAATCAAAAATTTAGCACTTTAAATACTGAAAAACTGCACTTAGCTGAAGAGCTTAGGAACACAAATCTGGTCACCAGCGTGGCAAACGAGATCTGAGGTCATGAGGGGAGAGCAGGGCATTATGGGTGAGGGGAGGAGCTGAGAGCTTGGATCCATAGCTGGTAAACCATGCCGGTTCGGATCCGATATCGGATCCATAACCCACAGGTTGCAGACAAATGAATCTCCTACTTCAGATCCAAAGTTGTCCCCAATAGGGAAATGGCAGCCAGCTGGACCCTCACAGTAGATTAGCTGGCCTCCTTGCTGAAAAATATGAGACAAGAATTCCAGTACCGTTGGAATAGGAGCGGTGAAAGGATCCAAGTTCTTTCGTGAAGCCCAAATTGAAAAACGTTTCCAGTTGCTACTGTAAATTTGTAAATCTTCCTGGTAGAGAGTTTATGTCCCGCCACCACAATCGACTTGACTCGGGAAGAGATACCGGGAGTCCTGGCAACTAGGAAAACTGGATCAGCCAAGCTGAGAGCTTGAGCCCCGTCCGGGTTCGGAGGACCCATTCCTGAGGGATGAGAAATCAGATCCGGAATGGGATCCAAGATCCAGAGTGGAACTATGAGATGAGACCGCAGGCAGGGAAACCAGACTCAGAAATTGTGTCATAAACAGAAGTGGAGGATACGCATAAAGAAGACCGGGCGGCCAAGCATGGACTAGAGCGTCTCTGGGGGCTTCCCCCCAAAGGAGGAATTAGAGCGAAAAACTCGCTGCACTTTGCATTGGAAGGCGGTGCGAAGAGATCGCAGCAAGGCTGACCCCACTTGAGGAAGATGTGTTCCGCTACACAAGGATTCAGAGACCACTCGTAAGGAGAGAGGATAGTTCTGCTCAATTTGTCCGGCAGTATGTTGGACAAACCTGGAAGGTGCGCTGCTAACAGGAAGTGATTGGTGATCGCCCATTTCCAAACTCTCATGGCTTCTCAACAAAGGGGGTAAGACCTGCCCCCCCCCCCCGTTTGTTGATATACCAGACCACTGACATATTGTCTGAATTGATAGCAATAGTCCCTGGAGAAAGAGAGGCATGAAGGGCCTGCAATGCTAAAAGGACCGCCCTCATCTCCAGGACATTTATATGCAGTACGGTCTCGGTCTAAGTCCACGTGCCTTGGACAATCTTGCCCGCACAATGCTCCCCCCCACCCTAGGCGGGAGGTGTCCGTGGTCACTGTGGCCTGGAGTGGTAACATAACAAAGGGTCACCCTTCCCGAAGGGCTCAGGATTGAAGCCACCACATGAGGGAGTTCCTGCAAACCCTGCTGAGGGGAATCAGAAAGTCTACAGGGTGGTGTAGAATAGACCACTGGGCTTGCAACGTCCACTGTAGAACCCTCATGTGCAGACAAGCGTAAGGAATCAGATTGATCGCTGCCGCCATGGACCCCAAATTTCTCAAGACTAATTCCTGCTGGGGGAGCAGGGGACTGAAAGAGGGCTAGCACATGCAGAGTCATGCTGTGAAGTCTGTCTGATGTTAGGAAGGCCCTGGCCTGGGGGGTATCTATCCTGGCCCCTATGAAGTCTAACACTTGAACAGGCTGGAGGAAAGACTTCTTGACATTTATGGTTATCCCCAACTGGGGTGACATCTGGAGGAAGAAATTCCTGGCTAGAGAAAGCAGATGCCTGGTGGGGGCGGTGAGGAGCCAGTCGTCTAGGTATGGGAAGACCTGTATGCCCTGGCACCACAGGTGGGCCGCTACAACTGCCATGACCTTGGTGAACACCCTGGTGGCTGTGATGAGACCGAAGGGTAGGACCCTGAACTGGTAATGACTGGCCCCTAGCCGAAAGCGGAAAAACCTCCTGGACCATCTGTCCCTGAGAATATGGTAGTACGCATCCTTGAGGTCTATGGAGCACATCCAGTCGTCTTCCTGCAAGAGGGGCAGGATGGATTAGAGCATGACCATCCGGAATTTCTCCATGGCAATGAAAAGGTTCATTGTTGACAGGTCGAGAATCGGCCTCATGTCCCCCGTCTTTTTTGACACCAGAAAGAACCTGGAGTAGATGCTTGATCCGGACTGGTCTGGGGGAACATGCTGGATGGCTCTTTTTTCTAACAGCTTTTTTATTTCCAAAGCCGCGGCCTCCCTTTGAGTGAGTGGGACATCTGGGAGGCTTCTTGAGTAAGGGGGCTTGTTTATGAAGGGGATTGAATAGCCTCTGGATATTATCTGAAGCACCCAGCGATCTGTCGTGATGGATTCCCATTGAGCCAGGTGCCTCGAAAACCACCCCCCCGACTGCCTCCAGAGAGGAGAAGTCGGGCAACCCCTCAGGTCTGCTGCACGGGTAGGTCAGAAAAGGGTTCCCATGACCCGAAGTTCTTCGGTCCCACTCTGCCTCTGGGCCGGCGTCCACCTTGTCCCCCCCCCGCCTCTGGGGGAGAAGAAGCCCTGAGCGTTCTGGGCCTGCTGAGATTTCCGGAACCACATCTTCTTCAGCCCTCGCTGGTTCCTGGAGAAGGACCTTTGAGGGGTAGAGAAGCAGATTCGGATGGCTGACAGCGTTTTCCCATCTTTGTCGCTTTGGACCAGCGTCTCGCAGACAGTCTTCCCGAAGAGGGTTGACCCATCAAAGGGTGCATTCGCGAAGGACGTCTTGAAGGGTTCCGAGAAATCGCAAAGTCGAAGCCAGGCATGACACCTTAAGGTGATACCGGTCCCTCTAGCTGCTCCCTCCGTGGCATGGGAAAGTAGCCGCATAGAAGTATTAGACACTGAATTGAGAGTGGCCATACAAGCCGAGAAAGTCCGTTTATCCTCGGCCGACATGGGCTTTGGGGGAGACTCAGCGTACTCTTTGACCAGGTCCCGCTGCAGTCTGATTACATTGGGCCAAGTAATTCAGCGCCCTAATAGAGAAAGTAGCTGAAGCAAAAGTCTGCTTTCCAATATGGTCTATTGTCCGAGACTCCTTGTCAAGGGGATGGACCGAAGAAGTTTCCAGGGAGAATTCCTTTTTGGTGGCCGCCGCCACCACCATGGCACCTTGCTCCATGAAGCTCTGTCTGCAGGGGGGGGGACTAAAAACCTTATTGGGCCTTCTGAGTATCGGCTCTACAGTGTCCGGCTCCTTCCACACCCTGGTGGTAATCAGGTCGACCAGGGGGTCGTCTGGGGGGCACCCAAGAGGTAGATGGGCCTGTGTCGAATGCCTCCAGGAATACAGACTCGTCCGAGGAGGGTTTTTGGGCGGACCCCCCCCAACCCTTTTGCGGAGTATTTCCATAATGTCTCCAAAGGAGACATCGTCGGGGGGTGATTTGGGGGAACCTTCCCCTTCCTCCAAATCGGTATCCTCGGTAAGGGACTCAGGGGAGTCCAAGTGCCTCCTTTTGCACAGGCGTTTGTGAGGGACCTCCTTGGGGGGACTGTCCAAGGGGGACTCACCAACGGATTCATGTTCCTCCAGGGGAACTGGCTGGGGCATCAACGACACAGGCTGTCCCTGGGGGGACTGGATGATGGAGAACAAACTGAGCTGCAAGGGAGCGGGGGGCGGACCCTGAGGAAAGACTGAGGGGTCTCGATCCTCCAGAGAGAACCATCTCCACCACGTCGAACGCTGAAGGGGGACTGGCCTCTCTAAGACAGGTGGCTGGGACCCTCGGATCCGACGAGGGGATCGGTGCCGGAGCCAAAGCGGTCGGACCTGAGAGGATGGTGTGCTCTGAACGCAAAGGAGCCGAAGACACCCCCCCCCCCAGATCCGATGCCCAGCTCTCGGCTCCGAGAGCTCAGATCCGATAAGCTCGAGGGCATGGCAGGCGTCGAGGTAGCAATAACCATCGACACCGACTCCCTGGCTCAGGGGCTCCTCAGATCCTAAGTCCGGTGGTGGATCGGAGAAGGAGTTATCGGGGTGAATACTGGAGCTGAACTCCCCCCCCACACACTCATCTGCAGCTGAGTTTGCAAGAATCGATGCATCATCCGGTCCATATCTGCCTCCGAGATGCTGCGGGTAGACCTGGAGGAAGCTGCCGAAGCCGGCCAGGAGGGCCGACACGACGACCTTGAGGCTGGTCAGGTCTCCGGCTCCGGGGAGAAACGTGGCGAGCGGAGCCGCAGGGAGGAAGGCTTGGAAACTCTCAAAGGAGAAGAGACAACTTTAGCGGGAGGGGCCGAAGGGTCCAGTTTGACCTGCCGCTTGCGGCTTCTTTTTCTCTCTCTCTTTTTCTCTCTCTCTCTCTCCTCTTCTTTTCTGTCCTTCTTGGCCTCTCGTTCTCCCTGAGACAAAGTGGGAGAGTGAATCCCAGACAGGGGAAGAGGGCCGGCTGGCTGGGCAGCCGCGGCTGTCGCTATAGAGAGGGAAGGAGAATAAGCTGATTCCATGGGTAGAAGACCCGCCAGAATCAGCTTGTCCCTCCTATCCCGTAAGGCTCGGTGGTTGAAGGCCGCACACATCTGGCAGCCCGAAGAAAGATGCGGAACACCCAAGCAAATCACGCACTGAGTGTGACCATCCGCTGGCGACAACTTTTGGCCACACTCAGAGCACTTGGAAAAGGTCACTTTATGACTTTCAGCCATACTAGAAACACACACAGACACACATGCGCACCTAAAAGAGGGAAAAGGGGCCTACTAAGGGATGGACAACTACCATAGGTGAAGGGGAGATAAAGGCTAGGGAGAATGGACACCCAAAGAAAGGTACTAAAATACACACACAAAAAAAAACTAGACTAAAAGTGAAAGTTTGTAGTAAAAGATGCTACACTTGCCTGGAGATCGAAGAATTCCGTGCTTGGCAAAGCCGCAGCAAACGAGATCTGGGGATTGGAAGGAGGTTGCAATGTAGTATGGGTAAGGGGAGGAGCTTGGAACTCAGATCTTTTTGCTTGGTATGCTGCTGGCTCGGATCTGTCTCGGATCCGTAACCCACAGGTTGCTGATCAAATGAAGTTAACTACTTCAGATCAGGAACTAACTACATTCAAAAAGAAGCTACTTCAACTTCTAAGTAATGAATACAATTATCAATGTTTTGACAATGGTTAAATCAAGCCTATAGTGACTTGTTGATATATGCACAGCTAAGCACTCATTAATAAACTGCACTAGTACACTTGTTTGACACGACAGCCACATGCAAGTACTACTTTCTGTTCCTAGCTCTTCTTTCTATAAACCTACAAGAACTTTCTTTAAGCTGTAAACTATCACTGTTAAAGGTATTTAGCTGTACTTTATAAACGTCACTCCAATGTTGTTCTGGAAATGAACTACCAAACTCTGAGCCATACAGATAACAAGGAATTGTAACTATCTTTTGAAACTTGTAAATGACTACCTGGTCGAAAACTGTCTGTACACTAACCCACCTACCTAGTCACAAAGTTAATAAAGTCGGGGGGGGGGACAGATTATTTGGACTACGTGGGATAGGACAACTACTGCAATAACACTTGATATGAAAATGTTATTGTGCAAACAAGCCTGTCTTTACATTACAATTCTTTGGGTGCCAGTGCCAAAATCAATGAGGAATGCAGACTTCCTGGTCAAAACTGTAGCAGCTAGTTCAAATTTGTGCATGGGCGGGAGGATGGGGGGGGGGGTTCCAACCCAAAATTCAAATAGTCTGTAACTAGATTTTTCCTGTGAGCAATGAGACGAAGGAAGCCTTTCAAGAACAGTCTTACTACAGATCTGAATGACACATGAAGATCTAAGGGCAAACACCGAAACTGTGAATCTACTAGACCAGGTACTATTATGGAAAGCTTCTAACACAAATGCACTATGTTCTTTGCTGTTCATGCTTGAAGTACCGACTCCTGGGATAACTTCCAGAGTTAGTTAATGATGAGTGATTGGCCTGAAAAAGGAGAAAGGGAAACCAAAAACTGCAGCAAAGCTCATACAAACCCTGCCCTGGCCATGGCCCCTAAACTGCAATGTCTAGCAAAGGTATGGGTTGACTGAACAAGCTTGCTGCTTCCATAAAGGCTTAGGTGGAGACCTCACTTAGGAAAGTACTGGTGGAAGACATTGCCCTAGACTGACAGAGTGAGCCCTGACATAGAAAGGAAGACTATTTCCATGTTAGAGGTAACAAAATGTAATATAATTAGCAATTTGCTTTGTAAAGGCAACAAAAAGTCTATAATTTTCTGTTCTACTCTGGTAAAATCTAAGCTGGTTGTCTACTTCAAGGGAATGCAATGCTTCCTGTACTCTATTACGTGGTGTGAGAAAAGAAAACTGGTACATGGATGGCTCAATCTAAGGACAGTTTAATCACCACTCTGAACATGAAAGATAGGGTTAGAATGCAGAGAGATGTTATACTTATGAAATAACTCATACACAGGATAGCCTGCAGTTCAGAGATATTTCAAGCGGAGGACAAGGCTACCACAACAAGGCAGTTTTCCATGGCAGCATCTTGATGAGGGCTGAAAGAGCAGGTTGAAAAGGAGGCATTAACTTTTCTAGTATAAAACTGAAACGTCAGGGTGGGGCTAACTCCTTCCTGGCGGCAGTCACAAATGGAGGACCCCTTGAGGAACTGAAACAAGCAGCTCTGACAATGCAGAAGAATACAATGGTAAACAAGGAGACATAGTTGAAATATGCACCTTCATAGATGCATAAGACAAGCCTGCTTTGAAAAGCTCTAACATATGGTCGGGGACCACTAACAACTGTGCTCAGTTCAGTTGCTGTCCTCTGCTCAGGCACCAGTGGGTGAATCTTTTTCACTTAGCCACATAACTTCCTGGTATTGAATTTTCTGTTCTCCTTCACAATGCATAACATATCCTCAAAAAACAGGTGCCTGTTAGGGATAAGAATTAGGTTATCCAGCCTGCAAACCTCATGGTACTTAATTTAGGATGCATGTCAGGTCCGGGATGACATGAGGGGGGCTAGGCTCAATGGCTGGGGGGAATAATACTGCCTGGGTCAAAAAGGTGCTATTAAGATCATCCTTGGTCTGTTCACCCTGATCTTCTACAGGACCCTAGGGATGAGTGGAATGAGAGAGGAGACGTATAGAATTCACCTGTCCATGAAATGGAGAAGGCATATGTTACAAAGACCTCCTTTGCTGGGATCTTAACAGAATTTTTTTACACTGCTTCTTTTCTTGAGAAAAGAAAAAAAAGGTCTACTTCTAGCAGACACCACTTGAGGACCAAATCCAGCCTGAGTAATTTCCAGACTGGCAATCTTGCTGAACCACTGAGAGAGAAACAGAATTTGTTTTTAATGTCTGAAGAAGAAATTCTTCTTTCTGATTCCAGTTCCCAAGAAGGTAATATGTGTGGCTCGAGTTAGTTAGGAATTTTGAAGAGGATACCCTTACAACTTGAAAACAATACGTGATAATCTGCATGCGTCTCTGGATCTCCACAAGGAAAACAGATTGAAACAGGCAGTCATCTAGGTAAAGTTAAGATGTGTATGCCCTTAGAAATGCAAAAGAAAACAAGGGCAGCATGGCATTTTGTAAATACCTAGGGGGCAGAACACAAAAAAAGGCAAGAAGCAAGCTAGTAATAAGCCCCCCTTGCTTGAAACTGTGGTAACAGTCTCCCCCAGGCTATGGGGATATGCAATTAGGCATCCTATAGATCCTAAGTCATGTCTATGGCTCCTAGAAGAATCAAGGGAAACAGTTTTTGTAAAGTCAGCAAAATTAAACTTTGGTATTAGCAAGAATTGGATTTTTCATAACAGGTCTAGGAAAGGCCTCAAAGATCCTTTTCTTGGTACTTGGAAAACTCGGGAATAAAATTTAGCTCTTCTCCCTTTTTCTGCTAACAATTCTATGGACTCCTATGCTAGGAGACTAGCCACCTGAAAAAGCATGAAGTGCTTTGTTGTTTGAGGACTGGGAGAACACCTAGTGTTGCTTGAAAATGCAGATCATAGCCCAAACTTAGTTCCTGTAAGACCCACCGGTCTGCAAAGATTGACACAATCTGCCTTCTATTTTCTCTATGAAGCAAGGAGGGGATTTGGGGTAGCAATTTTTGGAAGGAGATGCTATGGAGACTTAGCTGCACCACCAGTAGGGGACTGGGCCTGAGAACCCCCCCCCCCAGGTCTACCTATGGTGTAAAGTTTGCCGCTTTCAAGTAAGCTTTACCCTTTCCATGCTTAAGAGAAAAGAGACAGCTTCTACTTGGATAGTTTCTAATGTTATCTGGGGAATGGGGACCGAAAAACGTGTTCAACATACTTCTCTTCTAGGTTTTTCAACACCATGTCAGCAGGGGGTACAAAAAAGAGTTCTTCATTCAATGAGGCATTAAGAAGTCCTACTTTAAAGTACTTTGGAAGGGGACGGCCCTCAGACAGGCATGTCTCCCAACTAAACCTCATAAGCAGTCCCCCTGCATGAAGCACCAAATGCCTCACAGCCACACTTCATGGAGTGTCTAGCAATCTGGAATTAAGGCTGCACAAGTCCATCATCTCTTTTGCAAGGCTCTTATCCTATATCCCCTACGTCTTAAGTGCCATATGCTCATAGATAAGACTCCTGCTATTGGAGCATGTGAAACTGTGGCCGAGATGTATGTTTTCTTACCAAACTGGTCAAAGTCCCTACTCACCCTGTCATTTGGCATGGGATTCCTGGATGTAGCCCTACCACACACCCCTTAATGATATCCACACATACCACTCTTGGATCAACTGCTGGGTTTCTTTTGAAGATGTTTGCCGGACTCATGCACCCTGTAGACGTGGTATAGCTTCAAAGAAGCAGGGGACTGAGAATTTGGAGGGAAGGATGTATTGTGCAAAACATCAGGACTTCAAGGACTGGAGGAATGGTCATGTTTCCAGGTTCGAGCAGACCCAGTAATCGGCTGTGCCTGACCTGTGCCCAGGAAAACTCCCAGTCTGAAGAATTCCTTCATTCTGTAAAGAGCATCACCAAAAGGAATTCCTCAAGTGGTAAGGCTGAGAGCAGGGTGTCTTCACAATCATAGTGGAGAAAAAAAGCTCTAGACAAGCCAATTCCTCTCTGTCTCAGAATCAGAGGAATCAAACTCTCCCTGTGGAGACATCTCCCCTTTTCTTCCAAGAGATTCCTGGAGTAGGGTCTTTTAAGGTGCTGTCTAGACTTCATGAAATCCATAAAATCCTGCAAATTGACCTAGAAGCATTGGGTTTGAGATTAAGAAAGCTGTGTCTGGGGCAAACCAATCACAAACCATTTGCATTCTGGTAGCTTGGGTTTCATTTTCAGTTCGCAGTTAGACTTGCATGCTTCAAGTCATGGTTGGGTAACTATCAACTAAACCTAACCCCCTTCAATCTCTCATATCAAAAATCTGAGGAATGGCAGCTTCACTTATGGACACAAACACTTGTGTTTTGGGAGCCAAGAGTTCCAAAGAGGCTCCGGACCCATCCTACTGACAAAAAAGCTTTGGCTTGTCAGGGCTTGATCAGGTCAGTGCCATGGCGGCCTCCACAGGTGTTGCACCGGATGCCTGGGGTGCACTAGCTGTCTGAAAAGGCGGCTGCTATTTTATCGTGTACCCAAAAATATGGGTACTGCTGAACCAATTCAAGCGTGGAAACAGTTTACAGCTATAGCCTTTGTTTTGTCTGTATTCATTTTATATCCCAAAAAAACTTGTTTCAGAATGTTCTGTAGCACTGAAATGTCCTTTTCTGGTTCCATCAGGTACAAAATATCATCTGTAAATAAAATCCAACTTTTCTAGATTACCATATAAATTATATCCTTGAATTTCAGAGTCATTTTCTTTGCCAATGACTAAATAGAACAAGAATAAAGAAAAGCTGTGTAAAATCTTACCATAACCATAGATGTCCTTCTCTTCAGTATTGTAGTATTCAACATATGGGTTTACTCCTCTAGCTTCACGAACGTCCAGCCAGTATACGGAAGCTTTCAGTCCTTGTATAGCAAGTAGGTCGTCTGACGTGGCTCTAGGAATGTGGACCATAGAAGTGACGTCAGCACGCACCAGCCCTCAATAAGACCCAGTCGGACCAGTCCTAGTAAGGGCAATTCCAGTCCTGTGCCACCCAGAAAGAGAAATGCAGCCTAATAGGAGGGGAAGGAGGGAAGGAAGGAATACTGCAACATGGAAGAGAAGGACATCTATGGTTACGGTAAGATTTTACACATCTTTTCTATCTCCTTCTACTCCCATGTTGCAGTATTCAACACATGGGTGAGTGCCAAAGCTCAATGTGAAGGAGGTGGTGGTGGTGGTCTAGAGGCGGTTTCCATGAATCTGTGAAAGATTGCCCTGGCAAAACCCACCCTGGCCTTGGAAATGTGGTCTAACTTGTAGTGCTTGGTGAAGGTATGCACTGATGACCAAGTGGCTGCTTCAAGAATGGTAGCGGTATCCAGGCCTTTGAAGAAGGCTCCTGAGGAAGCCATAGCCCTGGTGGAGTGTGCTTTGACAGTGCCTTGGAGGGATTTCCCATGGCATTTGTAGCAGAAGGTAATGGCTTTGCAAAACCAGATATAGATAGTTTGTTTGGTTACTGCCTTCCCCAACACTCTGGGATGCAAGAGAGTTGATTGGCTTGTCTGATGGGTTTGGTTTTATGCAGGTAAAACCCAAGTTGTCTGTGAATATCCAGTGAGTGAAGTATTGTCTCACTGTCCCCCTGTAGGTTACAGAAGAAGGTAGGTAGATGGATGGCCTGATTCAGAGAGAGATTATTCACCACCTTCGGCATGAATGAAGGGTTAAGTTCTAAGAGTAACCCTGTCATTGTGGAAAACTAGGAAAGGCGTGGTAGCCATGATTGGCTGAGGTCAAGGCCACGAGTAGCACTGTTTTCCAAGTACATACTTTTAAGGAGGCTTTGTCTGCTTGCTCAAATGGAGGGAGAGTGAGCTTTTCCAAAACCTAGTTAAGGCCCTGTGGGGGTGGAATGGTTTTCTGGGGAGCCTCAAATGAAGAACCCCTTTGAGCAAACAGCTTAGCTGGCAGTCTTGACACTACAAGAGGTTCCAGGAGAAGACATGCTGAAATAGCAGGCAAGTGGGCTTTGATGGAGGAGTAGGCCAAACCTGTCTGCAGAAGCTCACACATGTAAGATGGAACTAGATGGGTCTCACTTTTAAGCGGGTCCAACTGTCTTTTGTGACACCATATAGAAAATTTCTTCCACTATGAAAGATAATATTTTCTTGTATTAGGTTTCCTGGCCTCCTGCAGGACACTGAGCACATCCTCATTGTAAAGGTGTCTAAATAGGATCAGAATCCTATCAGTCACAGAGTAAGATGCAGCATCTGCCACTGTGGATGGATTTGTGACCCCTTGTGCTGTGTGAGGAGGTCCATTCGGGGGGGGGAGATAACTTGCGGTGATTGCCCTTGGATAACTGAAGAGTAGGGGGAACCAATGCTGTCTTGGCCATTAGGGAATCACTCAAATTTTTGGTCTGTCCTGCTGCATTTTCATCAGGGCCTTCTGGATGAGTGGGAAGATGGGGAATGCATAGAGAAAATTCCCCTTCCAAGAGATTGAGAAGGCATCTGTTGCTAGTGCCTGAGGATGTGGTGTCCTGGTGCAAAATCCAAAAAGTTGCCTGATGATGGAGGAGACAAACAGGTCTTTTTGAAGTGTACCCCACTGGTGGACCAGGTCCAGGAAGACATCCCTGTGAAGCATCCATTTATGGTAGTTTGTGATGGTTCTGCTGAGATGGTCTGCCTGGGAGTTCTGTAGAGAGGGAATGTAGACTGCCTGCAGGGTCACCCCCTGTGAGGTGGCAAATTCCCATACTAAGAGAGCTAGTCTGCAAAGTAAGTAGGACTTGGTCCCTCCCTATTTGCTGACGTACCACAGGACTGTGGTATTGTCTGTAAAAAGCTTTAATGGGCCTTTCTGAAGAAATGGTTGGAAGGCTCAAAGGGCCAGGAGGATTGCCCTCATCTCTCGAACACTGATGTGTTCTTGATTTTGCGGCTCTGGCCACAGATCCTGCACTGTATGGTGTCCCAGAGCTTCCCCCCAGCCCAGGTCTTAGGCATGCGTGCATGATCTGTGTGGGTAGGCGTGGCTGGAGGGGAAGGCCTGGATTGAGGGTCACCTGTGTCCCCCACCACTGGAATTCTAGTTTGAGGCATGGAAGGAGGGGAACCCTGTACTCCAAGGGGTGGGAGTGTTGTGTCCAGACTGACAGAAGGTACCACTGCAGTTCTCTCATATGAAATCTTGCTAATGGTACCATGGGGATTGTGGCTGCCATGTAGCCCAGGAGCCTGAGGTACTGCCTTGTTGTCAATTCTGTTGACTGAATGACCATTAGTAGGTATTCTGTCAAGTTTTCCACCTTTTGTGGAGGAAGGCAGGCTTTCATTACATCTGTCCAAATTCTGTACCCCAGGAAGATAATGTCTTGAGTAGGTTCCAGGTGGGATTTTGGGTAATTTATCTGGAATCCCAGAGACTGTAGGAGGGAGACAACTGGGCAAATATGTTGCAGAAGGGTCTCCTTGTTGTCTGCCTGTAACAGCAGGTCATCCAGATAAGGGAGTATCTGGATTCCTTTTGTCTTGCAGAATGCAATCACTGGACCCAAACATTTGGTGAAAACCCTGGGTGCAGTGGAAAGCCCACAGGGCAAAGCAGACAATTGAAAGTGAGAAGGACCCACCAAGAACCTCAGGTTATTTCCTGAAGATGGGCTTCATCAGGATGTGGAGATAGGCAACCTTGATATCTACAGTGGCCATAAACTGTGGAATAAGAAGAGGGGAAAAGGTTGGTGGGCTCTACATCCTGAAGGTTGGAACCTTTAGGAATAGGTTGAGATTTGAGAGGTCTAGAATTGGTCTCCAAGGACCGTCTTTTCTTGGTACCAGGGAAATCCTGGAGTAGAAATCTTTTCCTTTTGTGGTAGGGGGCACTGGTTCTATGGTGCCTTGAGCCAGCAGTGCCTGTAGTACTGGCTGCAGGAGGTGAAGTTGTTGTTTTGGAGGGTGAGGGATGCCATTCTGCTTTGGGGGCATTAGCCAGGTCATGAAATACCCATTTTGAAGGACTGAAAGGACCTATTTGTCTGAGGTGATGGCTGCCCACACAGGGAGACAGTGAGAGGGGGCAAACCAACAGAGGGCAAGAGAGAGGAGGTGCCAGGTTTGGCAGGTAGGCAGATGCTACATGCTCTGTCTTGAAAGGACGGCCTCTGGCTAGAGGGAGGTGTAGCTCTAGTTGGAGGGGTCACTTTCTGGTAGGTTTTCTAGGCCTAGAGGGAGCAGCAGGGCAAGAATGACTTCTAATGAACTGTTTTTAGCTGGGAAGCTTCTTTGAAATTTAGGAATGGGGAGACTAGCAAATATTTCAAATCCTGCCTTTTTTCCCCTTTCATTGAAGTGACAAACAAATCAGTCACTTTTGCTTCAAATAAGGTTGTGTTGTCCAGGGGGGGCATCAATCAGCTTTGCTCCGAAATCATCAGGAAGAGGCTGGAGGCACAGCTGGGAGTACCTTCTTAAACCAGCTGCTGATGCTGCTAACCTTGAAGAGGCTTCAGTAGCAGCATCATAGCTGTACTTTGAGTGCCTGGTGAGCTGAGAGGCGAGAGCCAGAGGGGAAGACAGTGAAGATTTGGCAGCACAATCTGCTGTATCAGCCAGCTCCCTGGAGGCTTTCTCCAGGAGGGACAAGGCATATTTAGCTACATGTGTCTGGTAGTTAGTAGCCCTGAAGGACAAGGTGGCATTTTCTTAACCAGACGCTCCAAGGTTTTGCTCTCTGTTAGCAGGCAGGATAGTGGTGATGCGTAAATGTTTAGATGCTATATCTGTGGAAATTGAGAAGTTGGCAGGGTCTGCTGGCAGAAACTTAAGGAGATACTTAGTCTCAGGGACTTTGTAAACTCTATCAGGCCTGTGGGGGGGCAGGTGGTTGTGAGTCATGATTTAAGGATGCTGAGAAGGCATCCAAGAAGGCAGGCAGAATTGCGGGAATAGCAGTCAGGCTTGGGGAGCCCATCAAAATGAGGCCATATCATCTTTTCTGGACCTTCTGGACCTCAGTCAGACTCCCACTTGAAATGCACTTTTATCTTGGAGATTGTTTCCCCAAAAGTCAAAACCTCAGCTAGAGGGTCAGGGTCAACAAGAGTCTCTTCTGGGGAACCATACCCCAAGTGAGAAAAAAGCTGCGAACTGTAGGAAAGTTAATCTTCAGATGAAGAGTCAGAGTTCTTCCTCTTCCTTCATGGTTGGGTCTGTGGCATGAGGCCTTGGACTAAGAAGGATAGGAGGGATGTTAGTAGTCCCAGCAGAGGTAGGACGCAAGACCATGAAGGCATTAAACAGACTTTGGCTGAAAGCCTGCTAGTCGGGCACGCTTTCAGTGGAAGTAAAAATGTGCTCTCTTTTCACCTTCTTTTTAAGAGGCCTGGCGGGCATCTGAAGGGAGGAAGGCCTGGGGCCTGGAGACTGTAAGTAAAGTACAGTTGTGTACACTTACCATAAATGTAAATGTTAGAGTGTATTCACTGTTGCAGGCATTACATTTGGGTAATCTGCTGGCAGGTTGCCCTCAGTCGGCCTGAATATCAAAGTCTTGGGTCCTGCGTTGGCTGCTGTCTCCTCTTCCATGACGTCAGGTCCGTCAGGGGTACAAAACAGGCAGCCAACACCATTTTCTTTAGTTTTTCTTGCAAAAATGTATATAAATACATAACTATAAATACATGCAATGGTCACAACATAAGCTTTACCTTCATCTAAAAGCAAATACACCACAAAGGCTGTAGAATATAGTGAAGAAAAGACAAGCTGTAGAATAAAGGGGGATGGCGGGTGGGTAACCCGGACTGCAACAGTGAATACACTCGAACATCCACATTTATGGTAACTGTACACAACTGTACTATGTTCTTAGTGTTTCACTGTTGCAGTCATTACATTTGGGTAGAATCCCAAAGCTATGGATGGGAGGCTGGAATTAAACAGCAATAGGGGCGGCTATAAGGCCCTGCAGAACTGCAGTGGCAAAGCCTGCCCTGGACTTAGAGAAAAGAGGCAAATGATAATGCTTTGTAAAAGTATGGAAAGAACTCCACGTAGCAGCTTCTAGAATGTCTTTGGTTGGTACCCCTCTGAGAAAAGCTGTTGATGTAGATGCAGCCCTGGTGGAATGTGACCTAATGCGCTTGGGCACCGGTTTACCATGATGCAAATAGCAGAAATGAATGCAGTGGCTTATCCACTTTGAAATCGTCTGCTTTGAAATAGCCTTTCCCTCTGATCCTGCAGCAAACGCGACCAGTAGCCGCTCAGTTTTTCTTAGAGAATTGGTCCTGTTTAAGTAAAATCTTAGTTGTCTGTGCACGCCCAAGGAATGCAGAATCCGCTCCCCCTTGCTCTGTGGATTTGGATAAAAAGTTGGCAGGTGAATAGTTTGGTTAAGAGCCACACTGAATACCACCTTAGGCATAAAATAAGGATTGGTCCTGAGGGACACCCTGTCTGGGTAAAATATAATAAAAGGCTCCACAGCCATCAGGGCCTGCAGCTCTGAAACCCTTCTTGTTGAAGTGATTGCCAGAAGTAAAGCTGTTTTCCAGGATAAAAACTTTGTATCTGCAGTAGCAGCTGGTTCAAATGGAGACAGGGTGAGCTTTTCCAACACAAAATTAAGTCCCATGCAGGAATTGGTTATCTTCTGGGAGGCCTTAAATTTTTGGCCCATCTAAGACACTGTTTTAGCAAAGGATGAGAAAAGATCTGTGGCTCTGTGTTGTAATGAGCCAAGATGGCAGAGGCATGGATTTTTATTGATAAAAAAGATAGGCCTTTGTCAAGCATCTCAGTCAAGTATTGTAAAATCTGAGGAATATTTGGCTTTCTTGTGTCAGTTCCTTGTGCTTGGTTCCAAGCACAGAATCTCTTCCATTTATCAGCATAAGATTTTCTAGTACTAGGCCTTCTGGCTTCCAAAATGACATACATCACATATTTCCTGAGAGGTGTTGTTTGAATAACTACATGATCAGCCATGCTGCCAGGTTCAGAGTTTGGAGAGGACTCTGCAGGATATGATTGTTTTGCTGAGACAGTAAATGAGGTATTTGAGGCAAGTACCAAGGAGGGAGTTGAGACATATTCCTTAGGATTGGGTACCAGTGTTGGCGGGGGCAATTAGAATAATTTTTGTTTTTTCTTGTCTGACCTTTAGTAGGACCTTGGGAAGAAAAGGCAGAGGAGGAAAGGCGTAAACTGACAGATTTTTCCAACTGAAGGATAGAGCATCCACTTTCCATGCTTATCTATGATAAGTCCTTGTGCAGAATTTGTCCAGTTGATAATTCTGGGGAGAGGCAAATAGATCTATGTCCGGGTTCCCCCATTTCTGTTATCATGCTGAAGACTTCTGGATCCAGTTTCCACTTGTGAGGGTCCATAAGGTTTCTGCTTAGGTCGTCTGCCAGAGTATTTTGTTTTCCTGGCAGGAATTGAGCTTGAAGATGTACTTCGTAAGTCAAGGCTGTGTCCCACAATGCCATGGCTTTTCTGCAAAGGGGGGTAGGAGTGTGTGCCACCCTGCTTATGTACCACATAACCGTGGTGATGTCCGACTTTATCAGTAGTTGTCCTGGATGAATTAAGTCCTTGAAGGCTGTCAGGGCATTCTGAACAGCTAACATCTCTTTCCGGTTGATATGCAGATGCATTTGTTTTGGGCTCCATATGCCCTGAATGCATCTCCCTGTCAGGTGGGCCCTCCATGCATAGTTTGATGCGTCTGCAGTTAGGGTTTGGCTGGCAGGGGGTAGAGTGAAAGACCGTCCCATGTTCTGGTGACATGTCTCTGCCCACCAAAGAAACTCCTGTTGTAGGCAGGGAATGAGAGGAATCATTGTTTCCAGACTGTGACAATGCTGACAACATAAACTTGTAGTTTCCTCATAGGCAGTCTTGCATACGGAATCAGAAGAATGCATGATGCCATGAACCCCAAAGCCTGCAGAATTTGTCTTGCAGATAACTGGGTTTTTGTTGCAATCTGTTTGAAGTAAATAGTTAGTTGCCTTTGTTCGTCTGTCGTAAGGTAAGCCATCTGGGCGGTTGTATTCAAGCTTGCACCCAGGAATGTTATCTTTTGAGAGGGCACGAGTTGTGATTTCTTTTCGTTTATTGTGCACCCTAAGCATGTTAGAAGCCTTTTCACAAACGCCAGATGCTGAAGAAGAAAGTCCTTGTCTTCTGCTTGAATGAGACAGTCGTCCAAGTAAGGACAGATTTGTATACTTCTTTGTCTGCAAAATGCAATTACTGGTGCCAGGCACTTTGTAAAGACCCTGGGCGCAGTAGATAAGCCAAAGGGCAGTGCAGAGAATTGGTAATGCATGAAGCCAGCCTTGAAGCGGAGGTATCTTCTGCACGATTCCCTTACTGGGATATGCAGGTATGCCCAGTCTAAAGTCACTAGCCAAGCATTCTTGCCCAGCATGGGCAGAAGCTGCTGCAAAGCTAGCATTTTGAAATCTGGTATGCCCAAGAATGTGTTCAAAATTGATAAATCCAGTATTGGGCGCCAGACCTTGCCCTTTCTGGGTACCAAGAACAGTCTTGAGTAAAACCCTTGTCCTTTTTCCTGTTCTGGCACTATCTGAATGGCCCCCATATCCATGAGGGACGTAACTTGTTTCTGTTCCTCTGCCCATTGACTTTGTGGCAGATCTGGCAAACCGTCTGGAATTGGCAGAGTGTGGAAATGAAATCTGTAACCCTGAGATACTATGTTTAATACCCACTTGTCCAGGGTTATTAAATGCCAATCTTGAGCATGAAGTGCTAGTTTTCCCCCTAAGCGGGCTGCCAAAACATAAGTGCTTGGTTATGGCAGAGGGAAGTCATTGAGACTGTTTACTGTAGGGTTGCGCTTTATTTCCTCCAGATTTGGAGGTAGAGGCACCCCATTGCTGTGACCTGTAAGAATCCTGCGACTGGTATGTAGAGCCCTTAGAGCGCCTGGATTTGCCCTGTGAAGCTCTGCTGGACACAGCAAAGGACCAATTTTTTGTAGGCCAGTGTCTACTGAATCTTGGTGGCTGCACTTCTAAAAAGTCTTTTACAGTTTGCATAAACTTAGCTTTGTCTTCCATTTTCTTTAAAACCTCTTCTGCCTTAATACCAAACAGAGTGTCATGCTGTAAAGGTGCATCCAACAATTTAGCTTTAACATGATCAGGCAAATTTTGCTCTTTTAGCCAGGCATGCCTTCTAATCACAGATCTAGTAACTGCGGCCCTGCAGGAGGCCTCTAAGGAATCAAAACCACGTTGCAAAATATGCTTTCCAACTTGTTCTGCTGCATGCAATAATTCCTGTAATTCTTTATTTTCCACACATTCAGAAATCAACATCATTTTCTGTTTCAATAATCCCATAACATGCTGTTGATATTTAAGCATATAAAACTGGCAGTTTAAGGCCTTAATTGTCAAGGTTGCAGACATATAAACCTTCTTTCCCCATCTATCCAGCGCCCTGAAATCTCTATCAGAGGGGGTAGGATTCTTAACTGTTGAGGCCTTTACACCTTTGGGACCCTGTGAGATAGTTTCAGGGTCAGCAGCAGGGTTTTTGAATACAAATTTGTGAGAGTCAGGAACCCTGTAATATCTGTCTAGCTTGCTAGGAGCCAGAGGTAAGGAATCTGGAGTCATGCTTGATTCCGCAAACACATCAACAATGTCTAATACAGGATGTATGGCTAAAGGCCCATGCTGAGGGAGAAGGAAATCCCTAAGCCTCTTTTTTGATTCTGAGAAATCTTGACACAACAAATGAAAATGCTCCCTCAAAGTATGCAAGGTTTCTCCAAAAGAATAATCTTCAGGAGGAGATGCAGATGGGATGGATTCCTCTGCATCTGAATCCTCATATAGTGATATAGAAAATTCCTGATCAGAAGAGGAATCAGAAGAAAAAGAAACCTGATCTGAAGATTCATAATCAGTGTCTTGCCTAGGCCTCTTATCGAGGGGGGGCTGATCAAGATAATTAGGTCTTCAGCCATTTTGATCATCTGCTTTTTGGGAATAGAGGCCTGAGCACGTGGCTCATGCGTCGGTTTTTTAGCCTTAGAAGTTGCTTTTGTCTTTGTTTTTGAAGCTGGCATTGGTTTTATATAGAAATGCTGAGGCCTGAAGACACCCTCAGAAGCCGGTGCCTGTTCAGCGGCTCCGGATCCATCTGAGGGAGCGACATTCGTGGTTACAACACTTTGAGAATCTTGCAGCGTGCTAGACTCCACATGGGTCTCGGTAGAGGCCTGCGACTCAAAAGTAGCAGGTATCAGGGGCTGCAAAAGCACCTCACTGAGTACCAGCGACTGGCTTAGGGGAAGCTTCGTCGTCGGTTTTGGACCTCAACGGTCTGTCTCTGTCCTTTTCTTTGCGTTTTTTGTCAACTCCAGTAGTTGGATTGCTATCAGACGACATTTCAGGGTAGTTAAATCTGTTTCCAAAATATTTTGAAGAAAAGATAAACCGAAACTTAATAGTGCGTTGGTTAAATCTAGCACAAAACCGACAGCAAGGCACATTATGATCTGGGCCTAGGCAAGGAATACAGTACAAATGGAAATCTTTATGAGGTATTTGCTTCCCACAAGTAATGCAACTATTAACTTTTACTGACATCGATATGGAGCAAGAAAAAGTTTCCCCAACGGGGTACTTAACTTTAATTGAAGACCGGTTCTGAAACTCGAATTCGAAAATTTCAGGAGTCGGCCGACCGGCACTTGCGAACTGCTTCAGCTTCGGGCACCGCACAGCAAGAAAGACTGAAGAAAATGGTGTCGGCTGCCTGTTTTATACCCCTGACGACCTGACGTCATGGAAGAGGAGACAGCAACCGACGCAGGACCCAAGACTTTGATATTCAGGCCGATTGAGGGCAACCTGCCAGCAGATTACCCAAATGTAATGACTGCAACAGTGAAACACGAAGAACATCCAGGGGCATCCGATGGACATACTGAAAGCATTGGTTCCCCCCAAGCATTGTAAACCAAGGCCGGTAAAGCCTCTATGGACGTGCCCTCCACGTGGGATTGTGCTGCTTCCATGGAGGTATCCGCTATATCTGGGACGGTGGAGCCCGATTCTTCTACCAAACCGAAATCAGCCACAGGCTGAGGGTCGAACGCTAGAGGTGCAGCTGAAGTGGTAGGTCGTACAGTCTTGGCCTTCTTTTTCAGCAGTTCCGTAGGTACGTTGAAAGAGGTCTCCATTCCTAAAGCTACTTGTTTTAACCTTTGATTTTCTAAGTACAAGTTAAGCGTGTGTAGACGGCTGGGCAAGGTCTTGGGCATGAACACCTGACAAATGGAGCACACTTTATAATCGTGTGACCATCCCAAACAAAAGAGGCACTGATCGTGGGCGTCTTTGTGAGTTATCTGACGGCAGCACTTACACTTGCCCTTTCTAAATGACATGAACAAGCATTAAATGAAAGAAAAGGACTGAAAGATTCCCCAACGCGGCACTTATCTGATTTCTCAAATCCGATGGACGTGAAGACAGAAACACCTGGTGTCCGACTGGCGGCTGAGAAGTTCTGAGGGCTGGTGCGTGCAGACATCACTTTTATGTCTCACGTTCCTAGAGCCACATCAGACGTCCCATGTAACATACAGGGTCTGAAAACTTTTGTATACTGACCAGACGTTCACGAAGGTAGAGGAGTAAACCCATATGTTGCATACTGCGACATGGGAATAGAAGGGCATCAAAGGGGGAAAAGGATATACCTGACTGGTTCTTCTATTCAAACACAACTTGTCAAAGAGGAGCATCTGCCCTTTCCTGACTTGAAAGGGACAAAGAAAATTTCTGGACTCTTCACTTTCAGTTTTTGAATTAACCTGGTAAGCAAGGGAAGGGAGGAAAAAGTATACAAAGACAGGGTGATCCAGCTCAGGGATGCACTCCAAATCATAATGCATAGAGGTGTACTTTACAAACCTTACGGACATACTGAAAAATGCAGATTAACTACACTGTATGCACCTAAACAACTCTTCCTCTGAGGAAAAACTTCCTATTGTATTTCCTCAAAGAAAGGTACAGCATTACTGGCCTTTCAATCAGATGGATTTCTGTGGGAGACGAATGGGTGCTAAACTGCAATAGCGGCTTATTAGGAGGATACAACCTCCGCTGGCCTAGGTATATAACTGATCTAGTCTGCAGACTGGGCCTCTGCCCTTGATGTCTTTTGGGGGGGGGGGGGGGACTACTTTCTAATGTCTGATCAATGCTCCTCTCTTCTTTATTCTCCCAGTCTTTTTTTTTCCAGTGGTAGAAGCCCATTAAGGATCAATTTATTCCTTCTTAAGTCAAAGTTCTCACAAATGTAGCACGGTGTTGAGGTGATTTCAATCCAGGCACACTATACAGTGCTCATGGATGTCGTAGAGCAAGATCCTGTCACCAGAGAAGCTACACTTGCGAGTGCCTGAAGCCTTGTCCTTAGTGCTTATCTTTCAAAAAAAAAAGACAAGCAGAAATCCAACTACCAACAATAAGCACAAACACAGGCACAGACAAATGAAGGAAAAAAAAACATCTTCAGCCATGTCCATTTCATATGTCAGCAAATGAGACTGGAGCATTTTGGGAGACGAGTTGGAGTTTAAGCTGTGTAGAAGATATCTGAGAGCAACCAGCCCCACCCTAGAAGTGGATGGACTGGACAATTTAAGATAATATGGATACCAACAATTCCCTTTTATTTTAAATTATGTTATTTTCCCCAAATACTCCATCCTGTCTCCTGGAAAACATGCTCTTTCTCTTTTGTTTAATCTTTGATTAGTTACAACTTATCCGGTGGAGTTATCATATTGTACCAGTATCACTGATTGCATCTCATTTTTCATAGTAGTTACATCAGAGTATAAATGGTTAGCTGGGGCAATGATGAATAATAGTGTGCTCATTTGCATCTTGTCAAAAGCCATCCTTATCTCTTTCAGGATGTGCCTCAATGCATTACCAACCCTCCATTATTATCATTTTCCTTTCAACAGTCCTGTTATGGCAATATTCGTACTGGGGCAGCTACCTCTATCACCTTTAAATTATTATTATTATTATTTTTTACATAGCTGTCTTTGTAATAATTTGCTCAGAAACACTCGTATCCTTTCTTTTTATTACTTTGTTGAATACATCCTACTTTCTTAGCTGTACTTGAATTTTTAATGTTGTAACCACTGAAGATGACAATTCTACTGCTGAATTCCTGTCAAGTAAAGAAGTCCACAGACCAAACTGTATCAGGAGCTCTGACTAGTTTCCCTGCAATAACTTGGAGGAAGTTACTGTGTCTGATGACATAACCTTCCATCATCCATTCTTTAACAAATTCTAAACTTGTTTTTTAATTTTTCAGTTGTTTTACATGCACATTCAGATTGGTTTCCATTTATCTTGCAGAATTTAGCTTTTATTTTGAAAAAATAACATAAGCGTTTATGCAGACACCAGATATGTTCTTCTCACGTATGTTAAAATAAAGTTCACAGTTAGAACACTTAAGAGGATTTTTCAAAAAGGCCATCAAAGGTAACATCATTTGAATCACCTATACTCAGCTGTGGTGCTATTAACAACTTGTTAAAAACACTGAACCTATGCAATAGCAAGACACTTCCATAGGGCAAACATTACATCTAAGTTATATGGTTAAGAAACTAGGCAACAATGACTCCAAAACTACGAATGTTTATTGCAAACATGTAATCATAAAAAAAAAAAAAAAAACACAAGTACTACAATAACAGAGATTCTTGCCTCAAAACCTCCCATTTGCCAAGATAGCAAACACTCAACATCACAGCTCGAAGTCTTTGCAAGAAACACAAACCTATGTGGTGGACATCCTCTATCAACAGGCTTTACAACAAAAGGAAGAAACTGCTGTCCAAGGATAAAAAAACACAAATTCCCAATTGGAAAAACTCTCGCCTTTGCCGCAACAGGCAAATGAGGTCACTAGTGAAAACCTCCAAAGCCAATTATGAATCTAAACTAGCCTCCGAAAAAAAGGCCAAACACAAAGCCTTTTTCAGTTACGTCAGAAAACTCCATGGCAAAGCCCAGGTTTGTTCCAAATTAGTTCTTAACAATGCCACTTAAACTGATCCTGTTGACTTAGCCAACCTGCTAGCAGATAGGTCCAGTGCAAACTTCACTCCCCTGTCACCCCCCCACCCCCCCAAGGCCCATTCAACATCCCCGATACTTGTCCGACACCTCACATCTCTGTAGATCAAGTGTTAAAGGCCCTATCCAAGGCAAAGAACACAGCTTCCATGGGAACTGAGAGCATCCCAGGCTGTATTCTGCAACAACTCCATCAAGAACTATCCTAGCCATTGAACACCCTATTCAACCATAGCCTAAGTACAGGCTTCATTCCAGCAGAGTGGAGAAAGTACAGTTTTGTACCTACCATAAATGTAGATGTCCGAGAGGTATGCATCTGCAGTCCTAACATATGGGTTGTCCTGCCTCAGGCAGCCCTTCGGTCGGCCGGATTCCAAAGTCTGGGTCCGGCCTCTGGCTGATGTCGCACTTCACCCGACGTCATAGCTGCTGTGTATTGGGTATAAAGGCATCAGCCGACGCCATTTTCCTCAGTGTTTCTTGCCCCAGATGCCAGGTGCCCTCTAGGAAGGCTAAATTTGGATAAATGCAAATAATTCCAAACAGTAGAGAGCAAACAACATAAGCATGTATAAACATATATACAAACAAATACACCATAAAAGATTCCCCCAGCTAGCTACAAGATGGGCAAATACCCTAGGAGTACCACAGAGGGGAAGGAGGGCGGGTAATCCTGACTGCAGATGCATACCTCTCGGACATCTACATTTATGGTAGGTACAAAACTGTACTATGTCCTTCAAGGATGCATCTGCAGTCCTAACATATGGGTAGAATACCATAGCCAAACTGGGGGAGGAGGCACTAAGATAATGATGGTGTAGTTAAGATCCCTTGCAAAACAGCAGTTGCAAAACCTGCTCGGGATCTGGAGTATAAAGGAAGATTATAATGCTTGGCAAATGTATGCACGGAGCTCCAAGTAGCAGCTTCTAAAATGTCTTTGGTAGCCACTCCTCGTAGGAAAGCTGTAGTAGTGGCTGTAGTCCTTGTGGAGTGAGGTCTGATGTTTTCTGGAGTTGTCTTTCCATGAAAAGAGTAACAAAATCTAATGCAATTTCCTATCCATTTTGAGACTGTCTGTTTTGAAATTGCTTTTCCTTCCATTCCTGTTGCATATGCTACCAGAAGCTGGTCAGTTTTTTCTGTTGGTCTTAGTTCTGTCCAGATAGTAGCGTAATTGCCTGTGCACATCCAAGGTATGTAGTAGTCTTTCCCCCCTGTTCTGTGGGTTGGGGAAGAATGTTGGTAGGTGGATTGCTTGGTTCAATGATACTCTGGAGACCACTTTTGGCATAAAAGTAGGGTTAGTTCTCAAGGACACTCTATCCTGATGGAAGATAAGGAAAGGCTGTACTGCCATTAATGCCTGTAATTCAGAAACCCTTCTTGCTGAAGTGATTGCAAGTAGGAAAGCAGTTTTCCAAGACAAGAACTGTAATTCTGCTGTTGCTGCTGGTTCAAAAGGGGAAGTGTTAACTTTTCCAGCACAAAGTTAAGGTCCCATGTAGGCAAAGGTGGCTTCCTTGGAGGCTTTACATTTTAATTCCTCTCAGAAACTGCCTGAGTAGAGGATGAGAGAAGACTGGAAGATCCATGTTGTATTCTGCTGAAATTGCTGATGCATGAATCTTAATGGAGGAGTAAGACAGGCCATTGTGGAAAAGTTCTGCTAAGTATTCCAGGATGTTAGCTATGTTTGCTAATGATACATTTTCTCCTTTTGCTGCACTCCAAATGAGGTATCTTTTCCATTTGGCTGAATAAGTCTTCCTTGTGGAGGGTCTGCGAGCCTCCAGGACAATGTCTTTAACCCTCTGAGATAAATCTGGGTTATTTTGTTTTATGTAATATTCCAAGCAGCTAGCTGTAGTGTTTTCAAGTTTGGATGTAGGATCTTGTAGTTGTTCTGTGTTAGAAGTAAAGGACATAGAGGTAGAGGCCATGCGTGTGTCCGAGACATACTCCTCAGTAGCGGGTACCAATGCTGCTTCGGCCAGTCTGGAGCTATCAGGATTATCCTTGGGTGATCTTCTTTGATCTTCAGTAGCACTTTGTGCATCAAAGGAAGAGGTGGGAATGCATATGCTGTCAGGTCTTCCCAACTGAAGGATAGGGAGTCCACCTTCCAAGCAAGTGGGTGGTATGTCCTTGTGCAGAATTTCCTCAATTGGTGGTTGTGTGGGGATGCAAACAGGTCTATTTCTGGTAGTCCCCATTTCTTTGTAAAGGTTTTGAAGATGTCTGGATGCAGCATCCATTCGTGGGCATCCGTGGTAGTTCTGCTTAAGGTGTCTGCTAGTGAATTTTCTTTTCCTGGCACAAATTTGGCCTGGAGTTGAATGTTGAGGTTCAGGGCCACATTCCACAGGTCCATTGCCATCCGGCATAGAGGATATGAGTGTGTACCTCCCTGTTTGTTGATATACCACATGACTGTGGTGTTGTCCGTCCTTATCAGCAAGTGACCCTGTTGAAGAAAAGGTCTGAATGTCTGGATTGCCTGTTTCACTGCCAGCATCTCTTTTTGATTTATGTGTAGATTCAGCTGGTCTTGTGTCCATAGGCCTTGTATGCACTTGTCCACCATGTGTGCCCCCCAGCCTAGGTCTGAGGCGTCCGTGGTGATAGTCTGGCTTGGATGAGGTTTGTGGAAAGGCAGTCCTCTGTTTAACTGGCAGGCCTGAGCCCACCACAGGAATTCTTGTTTCAGGCATGGAATTATTGGAATCTGGGCTTCTAGACTGTGCTTGTGTTGAGACCATACATTCCTTAGGTACCATTGCAACTTTCTCATATGCAGCCTGGCATGCGGAATCAATATTATGCAGGATGCCATGTAACCCAGGGCTTGCAGGACTTTCCTTGCTGTAAGCTGGATCTGTGTTGTTAATGCCATGAAATAGAGTGGTAGTTGCTTTTGTTTTTCTGCTGTGAGAAATGCCATCTGATTTGATGTGTCCAGTTCTGCACCCAAGAATGTTATCCTTTGGGATGGTACCAGCCTTGACTTTTTCATGTTGACTGTGTATCCCAGGGCTTGCAGCAGTTGTATAACCTTTTCCAAATCTTTTGTTAATTTGGTCTTGTTGTCCGCTTGTATTAGGCAGTCGTCCAGGTATGGATAAATCTGAATTCCCTGAAGCCTGCAATGAGCAATTACTGATGCCAGGCATTTCGTGAATACTCTGGGCAGTAGATAAGCCAAAGGGCAATGCTGAGAATTGATAATGCTCTGATCCTGCAAGAAATCTGAGGTATCTTCTGCAATCTGGTCGTATAGGGATGTGCAGGTATGCCTCCTTGAGATCTAGAGTCACCAGCCAAGACTCCTTGCCCAGCATGGGAAGAAGTTGCTGTAGGGTCAGCATTTTGAATTTTGGAACAATGAGATATGTGTTCAGAGTGGACAGGTCGAGAATAGGCCTCCATTGATTTTCTTTCCTTGGTACCAGGAAAAGTCTGGAGTAAAATCCTTGCCCTTGTTCCATAGGCGGTACCTTTTCTATAGCTCTCATCCTTAGTAGGTGGTTGATTTGTCCTAGAGCGTTTGTTGTTTGGTTTGGTGGTAGGTTTGGCATTCCTCTCTTTTTTGGTAGTGTGTGGAAGTGAAACCTGTAGCCTTTGTCTATTGTCTGTAAAATCCATTTGTCCCCTGTAATGTAATGCCAGTTTACGGAAAATAAGGCTAGCTTTCCGCCCAAGGGTGCTTCTAGTTGTTCCCTGGTAGGCGGTATCAGAGCCAAGTCATTGTGTCTGTCCTGTGGAAGTGGTCGTAGCTGAATCTGTGGCAGTACTTCTCTGGTTGTTAGGCTGCCACTGACGTCCCCTGTAGGCACCTCTGGATTGACCTCTGCCTCTTGGGCACCTATTTCTGCCTCTCTGTGCTCTGGAGGTGTCTGGAAAGGACCAATTCTTCGAAGGCCAATTTCTACTAAACCTCGGAGGTTGGACCTGTAAGAAATCCTTGACTGTTTGGACAGATTTTGCTTTTTCTTCCACCTTCTTTAGCACTTGCTGTGCAGGGGAGCCAAACAAACTTTGTTTCTCCATAGGAGCATCTAGGAGCTTTGACTTAACATGGTCTGGTAAGGATTGCTCTTTTAACCAGGCATGCCTTCTAATCACTGTTCCAGTCATAGCTGATCTAAAGGAAGCCTCCAGTGCATCATAGCCGCATTTTAAGGAATGATTACTGACCTGCTGAGTGTTATGTACCAAATCCTGAAAGGACTTACGGTCTATAGGTTCAGGAGAGGACAGTTTTTTATTTAGCTGGTCTAACAAATATTCCTGATACTGAATCATGTGAAATTGACAGTTTAAGGCCCTGGCCGAAAGAGTAGCAGAAGTATAAACTTTTTTACCCCATCTCTCTAATGCTCTAGATTCTCTTTCAGAGGGGAGGGGGTTTTTGGCAGAGGCAGTTGCTACAGCTTTGGGGCCCTGTGAAATGGTTTCAGGATCTGCAATAGGAGCCTTATACAAGTGAAAGTGTGTGTCCGGGACCCTGTAATATCTGTCGGGCTTGGCAGGGGCCGGAGGAAGAGAGTCAGGGGCAGTACAGGCATCATTATATGCATCATCAACAACTGTTAGTACTGGAGGAATGGCTAAAGGCCTATGCTGTGGTAAATGTAAAAAGGTCCTTAGCCTTTTCCTTGAATCTGAAAAATCCTGGCCCTGCCATTGAAAATGCTCTCTCATAGCATGTAAGGTTTCCCCAAAAGAAAATTCTTCAGGAGGAGAGGCAGAAGGAATGGAGTCTTCTGCATCAGAATCCTCATAAGGAGAATATGGGCCTTCTGGAGGGTCTGAGTTTTCTGAATAATCCGAGGAATAGTCTGTAGAAACAGGATCCGGGGGCTCAGTTCTAGGCCTCTTCTCTGGAGGTGGTTGAGAGGTCCTGTCTGGGTGAGGTTGGGATCCCCTGATCAAAGAAATGAGATCCTCAGCCAGGCTGAGCATTTGGGAACTAGAGGTAGGCCTGTGTGAGGGGGGTTTAGCAGGCAAGGCCTTAGAGGATTTAGCTGCTTTAGCCCTAGAAAAAGCCTTGATAGACATAGATGCAGGGGGCCTAGCAGCTCCACGTGCAGGAGTAGATATGTCTAAGGGAATAGTATCTGATAAGTCCTGGGTGCCTGCTACAGCAGGGGAAATTTCAGTAGCAGATTCAGCCATGCTCTGTGAGGCCTCGGCTATCGGAGGCATGCTTTCGGCCGAAGGAAGAACCGAGGACTCGGTTTCAGCCGAAACCGAGACACTCGCGGTTGGCTTAACAGTGGTTTCAGCCGAAACCGCGGACCGCGAGTGTCGGTCCTTTTCCTTGCGCTTTTTAGCTAATTGTGTAGTCGGAATCTCCAACGGCATTTTGTAAGCAAAAGCGGGACCAAAAAACTCCTCTGCAAACTCCGACCGACGTCTAAGTGTCCGTCGGTTGAAGGAAGCACAGGCTAGACAAGCTGATACGTCGTGGTCTGGGCCTAAGCAAGGAAGGCAGTAAGAGTGGAAATCCTTATGAGGTATTTGTTTCCCACAAGTTAAACAATTATTTACTTTTTCTGACATCGGCTGAGGCAAGAAAGAGTCCCCAACGGGGTACTTAGCTTTTTAGAAGTCTTCGGTAGTAAAAATCTCTGGATCTGACCGACCGGCACTTGCGAACAGCTTCTGCTTCGGGCACCACGCGGCAAGAAAGACTGAGGAAAATGGTGTCGGCTGATGCCTTTATACCCAATACACAGCAACTATGACGTCGGGTGAAGTGCGACATCAGCCGAGGCCGGACCCAGACTTTGGAATCCGGCCGACCGAAGGGCTGCCTGAGGCAGGACAACCCATATGTTAGGACTGCAGATGCATCCTTGAAGGACATCTGCCATTGTCATTCCTTTGTGCAAAGGTGGTGCCACTACTGACCCTGGTAACTATCGCCCCATTAGCTTGACAAGTCTGATCTGTAAGGCCATGGAGGGCGTTATTATGGACCTCATAAACAAGGACATTGTCAATCTCCAAGCACTTGACCCCATCCAGTTAGGATTCGTCAAAGGCCTTGACTTGGCCAAAGCCTTTGACACAATCCCCCACTTGGGCATCATCGAAAAGCTAACAGAACTTGGTGTAAATTCCTATCTCATCAGGTGTTTGCCCAACTGGCTCACTGATAGGACACACAAGGTCAAAATAGGTGCCACTACTTACGATAACAGACCTCTCACTAGTGGTGTCCCAAAGGGATCTGTCCTGGGACCCCTATTGTTTGGCATCTACTTCTCAAAGGTCCAGGCAAAGACCAATGACCTGTGGCTGATGAAGTCTGCGGACAACTGTAAGTTGGGTGCTGTCACTGACTCTCCAAATGATGTTAACATACTTCAAGACGGTCTCACAGCAACAAATGACCGGTGCCAAAGTCATGGCCTTAAGTTAAATGTAAAAAAAATGTATTATCATACCATTCGGCAAAAACACGACCCTTACTGATTACCACATTAGCAGCAACCCCCTAAGCACACAACCTGTGGTGAGAGACCTGGGTACACAAGTTGACAAAAATCTCACATTTGAGCATCACGTAGTGGAAGTGGTCAGAAAAAAATTTTATTTGGTGCATCTCATAAGTAAAGGGACTGCATCCAGAAAAAAAGGAGGTTATTACCTCTCTGTACTCCTCCCTCATTAGACAAATAATTGAGTACAATGCCCCATTTGGTTATGTACCTCTCCAAACACCTGCACCAACTAGAAAGGACACAGAAATACCTCACATACAGAATTCATGGCCTCCAATACCTGTCCTATGTGGACAAGCTCAAATCAATATCACTCTACTCTGTATCGTACAGACTGCTCAGAGGTGACCTGTGTCTCGCCTACAAGACAATCTCAGACCCTGCTCTACAAGAGATGCTCCATATCGGTAAGTCTAACTCCTCACGTAGTACCCAGTCGAAAGGCTTAAATCTAATATGTAACATTAACAAAACCTGCTGGAGAGAGAGGTTCGTCTCGCAGAGGCTGCCAGGTCTCTGGAATAGACTCCCCATACACGTCAAGCAAAGTACTTCGCTGACCCTCTTCAAGCAAAACTCTGATGAGTGGATGGGCAACCACAAATTTGTTCCACTTGTCCCTCATTGACAGGGGTGACAGGTGCTGACTGTGGTTTCTTTTCTGGGGATAAACTCTTAGCTAGACTTGTAAGGGCCCCAGAGCTATTAGCTAAGTACTCTCCTATGATCCTATGAAGTAAAGTGCAATCTAGCTCCCCCTCCCCTGCCCCAGAAGCCTAGTTAATAGTTAGATACTACAGGAGATAAAAGTATAGCTAAAACAATACCAGGGCAATATAATACACAAACTGAAGCTCAATAGTCCACCTAAAAAGAAACGCAGCCTTGCACTGTAGCAGCCAGAAAAACAGCTCACCGAGAAGAGGTGCTACAAGTATCCCACTAGAGCTACAACACCAGTGCAAGAGAAACGCAATTTGTAGGTCAATATTCGCTGCAAATATACACATTCACTGAGGAGTGCCTAAAAGACATATCATGTGTGCTTTGGGGATTAAAAGGCACTTGCCCTCTGGCCTTACTTTATTACACTGCTGGCAGTACCTTAAAAATCAAGAGATATAACCAAGCATATCCTAGCAGAAAGGCAAGCCTTTCAAACACCACAATCACTTCTGCACTTTAGTGACTATGCCTGTATACCCATTATACCAAAAAAGCACCAAACAACAAGTATGCTGGCAAGTCTAGTGGTAAAGATACCAATCAAAACATGGTGTTAAACCTGACACCACAGTGAAACCAAATGGTGACTTTTATGTGCAAGATGTGTGTAATGATAACAGTGAACTTCAGGGTCATTAACATCAAATGCAGTGAATTCATTTCAAAGAAGCACCGTCAAAGTTGGAAAAAGAGAACAGATTAATTACCTTGAAGTTTTCCAGATGCACCTTGAACCCGTTTCCAGCTCAACACCAAACCGCATTTCTGCAAAAGAGTGACACACAATGAACTTTGTGTCCAATACAGTCAAAATATACTGAATAATCATAAAGATAACCCACTTACACATCTTTTATGTCATACTTCTAGGTATACCTTTCTTAATTATGTTAACTCCCAATTAAGCCAATACAGACTTGAGAGTCCTAAAAGAACCTCAGTGTTTCAACATGTCACCAGCACAAGCTAAGCTGCCAAATATTACCTACAACATACATACGAATGACATGTTTGAATATTTTTAGAGCAGAGTATTATACAGCAACTGATCACAGCAAATGTTGCTTCTTTTTCTCCTGTCGCAACACCATCCATTGTTCCAGTTAAAAGCATCAGCAGCCAGGCAGAAAGTTTCAAAGAAATTAGACTCGCACCCTTCCCCTTTTCAAACTAATGAAGGCTGACTCAGTCAAAACTTCCACCAATGTGTGCAAAACAAAAAGATGAAGTGTGCAGAACCAGTACTCCAAATTATTCACAGAAAGGCCCAAAAGTGATTTGGAAAACAGCCTAAAAGAGCTACAACAGACATGCTGCATAACAGTCTGCCCATGATGCACTGCACATGTGAACAGTGTTACTAACACAACTTTAAGACAGCTTCAGAAATAAATATACAGCCAGGCACACACACACAGATTTATATATATTTATGTGCGCGCACACAAACACATTACACCACAGACCTGGTGCAAAGACAATAGCACTGCTTTGTGACTACCACAGTTAGCACATCTGCTACGCTGAAAAGCAAGTGCAGGCTGAATGCCTCGGAGGAACTCCTAATATGGCTTACAAAGAGCATTACAATAACATCACTAACATCAAACCACCAGAATCATTGTCTCAAACAGTAGCACCAGTTGCCTTTGAAGCTCTGAGATCAGAAGACAGTGGGGTTCTACCTCAACAGCAGATCTTTGGATTCACTTTCCAGTACTGAGACTATTTTATTTGTTTACTGACATTTGATTATCAAGAAAGTCTAACTGGGCAAGTGTCCATTTTCAGCGAAGACCTGGGCAGAACAGATCCAAAGTATTACAAAATGACCTTTTAGGAACAACAACTTTACAATATTCTAAAATAATACAAAAACATCTACAGTTTAAATAACTGTACCAAATTAGACAATGTAGAAAAAAGAGGTTAAGAACAAATACAAATCATATGACGATGGAATATTTAGACGCATTTTAAGCATTTTTTAAGACATTAAGGTTAACATAGTAGAATACAAACAGGAATTGTAATATAAAGGGAGAGAAAAACAAGATGATGGCACATTGACATAGAGTGAGCATCAGGGAGGAGAGAAATGGATTATAGAAAGAAAATGAAGGAAGAAGGGAGATTAAAGGTAGTGCAAGGTACAGATAGGTACCTGTTCATACTGAGGAAAAAGAAACTACAGTTTTGTACACTTACCATAAATGTAGATGTTCGAGTGCATTCACTGTTGCAGTCATTACATTTGGGTTATCCTGCTGGCAGGATGTCCTCAATCTGCCTGAATTCCAAAGTCTTGGGTCCTGCGTCGTTTGCTGTCACCTCTTCCCTGACATCAGGTCGTCAGGGGTATAAAAGATGCAGCAGACACCATTTTATTCAGTTTTTCTTGCCCCAAATGTCAGGTGCTCCCAAAAGGGTAGGATAAATTTATGTAAATAAAACATACATGCACCAGAAATATGATTTACCTTCATCTATAAGCAAATACACCACCTAGGTTGTATAGATTAGAGAAGTAGAGATAAGTTCCATCAAAAATAAGGGGGATGGCGGGTGGGTAACCTGGACTGCAACAGTGAATACACTCGAACATCTACATATATGGTAAATGTACACAACTGTACTATGTTCTTCGTGTTTCACTGTTGCAGTCATTACATTTGGGGTTGAGTCCAAAAGCTATGGCTGTGGGGCTGGAGCTAAACAGCATCAGGAGCGGCTATGAGGCCCTGCAGAACTGCAGTGGCAAAGCCTGCCCTGGATTTAGAGTAAAGAGGCAGATTGTAATGTTTTGTAAAGGTATGCACTGAACTCCAAGTGACAGCCTCTAAATTGTCTTTGGTTGGTACTCCCCTGAGAAAGGCTGCAGCTTTGGCTGAATGTGGCCTAATGCCTTTAGGCACTGCTTTGCCATGCTGTCTGTAGCAGAAACGAATGCAGTGACCTATCCACTTTGAAATGGTCTGCTTGGAGATGGCCTTTCCTTGTGATGCTGTGGCATATGCCACTAGTAGTTGTTCTGTCTTTCTGAAAAATAGAAGTTATGTTCTACCATACTTCTTCTTGCTGGATGGGTTGAGCCGACCTCGGGCTCCGGCCGGCTCTCTCTAAAAAGTCTCGTTTCGAGTTCGTCGAGGGCTCACCTTTATCCCACAATGCTGGCCCAGCTTATAATAGTAGCAGAATAACTAGAAACAAAGTCCACCTCTGGTGACCTACATCCTGATCTAGGAAATATGCACAGCAGAGCATATACCTAAAGTAAAGAGGTGGTAGAGTCTGTCTTGGAAGCTATATAAGTAGCCAAAGCTCTGGGTAGAATGGGCTTTAGGTTTGTTAGGCAGCTTTTTGTTTCTAATTTCATAAACAAGGAAAATCAGAGAGTTAGCCATCAGATAATGATACCTTTGAAAAAGAAAAAGTCCCTTTCTGCCTTCTGAATAAGAGACAAAGCAGCTTGAATTTTTTTCTGAATTGTTTGGTTCTATCCAAATAATTGTTTTAACTGACTATGAACATCTAGCCAATGCAATTTTTCAGAGAGGTTAGAATATTCTGGAAAAAACACAGAAAGGTGTGAATTGGTTTTAGGTTAGACACGTTGATATCCCGAAGAAAAAAAGGCGGGTTTTACCCTTAAAAGATACACTGTCCTTATGGAACCTTCAGATAAGGAGGTGAAGTTCTGAACAGCTTCTAGTTGAAGTATCAGCTACCAGAAAAGTGTACCAGAAAAAGTGTCAATCAAAATAGCAATTTTTAAAGAACAGGAGGCTGCAGGTTCGAGAGAAAGGAAGAATCAAGAGACAGAACTCCCAAGAGGTCCCAGTCCCAGGGAGGATTCTTTATAGGAGGAGGAAAGAAAAACTCCTTCAAAAAGCAAAGTAGTTACAAAGACATTATGGCAGACTGAGAAACACCCACAGTGCCCAATAGATGCCAATTGAATTGAACTTAGAAGAGTAGAAAGGAGATGAAGAGTTGGAAAAAGTTCCTTCTAGAAATGGAGATGTTTTTGAATGAAGGCAGTGATGGCGATCTATTGGACTTATAAGAGCTTCCGCTTTCCCGTTTCTAACTCAAATAAATCTTGAGGTGGAAGATTTATGGGGCGATATCAAAATATCTCGAACAGAGAGAGATGTTGAGAAGCTGGCTATTTGAGGTGTGGAGGAACCAAAGCAGAGAGAGGGAGGAGGGGAAGGCGGCGATGAAGAGAGGACACTGATATCAAAAAAGATCTGGATGGTCCCAGATGCAAGGTCGCTCCCAGAGAAAGTGATGTAGAAGAGGAAAGAAAAACCTGCAGCGAGGGCCAGTAGGAGCAATGAGGCTGGCAATGGGCCTTCTGGTGATAGCTTTCTGTATCACTTGAGGATCACTTTGGGAAGGAGGGAATGCACAGGAAGAAGTCCCGGGGAGGGCCAAACTTGGACCAAAGGGACTAGGGCCCCGTCTCTGCTGGGCAGGGGGTGAAAATCTCTGAATTTGCTGTTTGGGGAGTAGCAAAAGGTGCATAACAAGGCTGACCCACTGAGAAAATTTCTCTCCCCACAGAGTCTTTCAAAGACCACTTTCGTGAGGGCATGAGGATAGCTCTGCTCAATCTGTCCAGCGATGTGGACTTTGGGGCCAGGGATGACTTGCTATCAGATGCCGCTGAAGCTGAGAACCGCTGAGAAGAAGTGGACCCTCTCCACACACAAAGGGGTGGGACCTACAAAGGGGTTGTTTGTTGCTATACCACACTTTGCTACAGACATCCGTCTGGTTATAGTTGCAATCGCTGCAGAGTCTTGAAGGGGCTCTTCTGCTCTCTGCTCAACTGCTAAAGCACTGCTCTGGCCTATAGAACAATTTATGTGCCATGGGTTGCCATGTGTTGCCATGCCCCCTGCCCTGATCAGGCCTGATAATGCCCCCAGCTGCCGTTAGGGGGAGTAGCAACTCAGGGGAACCGCTGAGGGAGACATCACAGACTCCCCAGAACATACTACAGAAAGACCACCTGAAGATGATGTAGGAGATGTTAATGATCGGGGACATGTGGAGTTGCATGTATGACCATTGTGTGAAGAGCATCCAATGAAGGATTGGGAAGTGGATTGATGGATTCTCAAGCAGAGGTATGGCAATCGCCATAATCCCAATACACTCAGAATAACTTGAGCTACTTTCAGAACCAACCTGAAGGTGACTCTGTTGTTAGTGACTCTGTTATTCTTTGATCTTTTAACCTGTCTGAACTATGTACTGTGTGTTGTTGATTAGCCTAGTTGACTGTGTCAAGCGACAGAACCAAAACAGAAATGCCAACAATTTATTGGAAACAGACTTTTGTTTTTGACAAAATCGCGAAGAAGTTTTGACCTGGCCCTTAGACAATGCCTGGTGGGAAGCTTGAAAAGCCAGGTGAAAAATATGCTGGAAACACCTGGAATCCCTGGCGTCCTCGGGTGAGGGCTACCACTGCCATGCATTTGTGGTGAAAACCACCGAGGGGCAGTGGTGAGAGTCCAAAAAGCAGGGCTCTGAATTGCTCTTGATTGAAATAGCCTGGCGGAGAGCCTGAGAAATCGTCTGTTCATGTTTATATGATAGATTTTGATAGAAGGTCTAGAGCCGATCAGTTTTTTCTTCCCAATGGTTTTAATGGACTAATAGCGTGACCATGAAAATGCGTGTTTTTTCAAAATCGTGTGTTCAAGAAACTGAGATCAACCAACCTCTCAGGATCCAAAATTGGTCTGGAGTCCTGTCACTATACTCAGGATCCTTGCTGGTCTGCTGGAATGCTTGCTTGCTGCTTTGAACTGGCTGAAGAAATTTCAAAGCTGCAAGATCCCTTTCCAGGTGTGGAACATTTGCAAGCAGCTTTGAAATTTTCAGAAAGGGATTTTTGATCGGGAATAGCCTTAGGAAATGATGGGAATTACCCACTTCGAAATGATGGGGGATGACCAGGCTTCTGGGTACAGTGACAATCCCGCCGACTGGGTCCGAAGGTGACAATATCACTGCCACTGCCTCGATGCTGAACAGGCTTATCCTCAGGTTTCTGGGCTGGCTGGTTCTGAGAAAGTTGCTCGGGAAGAGGCGTCTCTGTCTGGACCCCCCCCTCTGGCCTTATCGCCTTACCCGACTCCCCCCTCAGGCGAAGCGGAACCCCGTGCCGCGGAACCAGGAGAGTCCCCCTGCAGGAACTTTTTGAAGAAGAAGATGGCCAGAAAAGCGGACTCGGCGGAGGAAAGGATTGAGTTCCGTCCTGCACCTAGTCACGTTTCTTTCATGAGGACAAAGAGAGATGAAAAATCAAATGGGGAGTGAGTTCTAAGTTTTAACCAATCAGAGATGTGCAGGCAATCCAGGCAGCATGCCTGGGACGCTTTAAGTCACCTGCATGTTGCATAGTCAGCATCTCTATCAATAGCATGGAGTTGGGGTAGCATGGAGGAGTTAGCTATGGAGGCATGGGTAGCGCCTATGGTGTTCATCTTGTCCTGAAAACCCGCTATCTTTTTCTCAAGTCACTTACTTAGGTCTTTGATCAAGTGAAACCCAAGGCAGGTAAAATCTCATAGAGAAGGTCAGCGAGCAGCATCATCCGAGTCCATAGACTCAACATCGCTTCCATAGGTAGTCCATAGACCTAGATGCCTGAAGGTGTGGATGGAACATCACTGGAAAGAATCAGCATAGACCTTCTTAGTGGCAGCAGCAACCACCAGCCCATCATCCGAAACTCCCTTGGTCAGTGGCAGTTTAGGATCTGGTGCCGTCCACTGAGTTGAGGGTCGTCCACGGTGCTTGCCACTGAGTCCTGAGCAGTCCATTTTGAGGGCTACCACCACCTGGGGGAGGGGGTCAAGAGGGAGACATGGAGGAGGTGGAAGAGGCTGAGAGCCAAGCCAAAGGGGGCCTGCAGTTCATCCTCCGAAGGATTCATGAGGGGCTGGCCAAAGGCCCCTGATTCATCCTCTTTCTGGGAATAGGGCTGAATCTCTTCCTTCAGAAGGCAGGGAGACCTCGAATCTGACTATGAGACATCTTAGAGGTGGCCTCGGCCAACCTCGGATATCGTTTCCTCTGTCGTCTTCGAGAGGACAGGTTCTGCCTGTTCTTGAGGGCCTGGCTCTCCTCGGTCTGGGAGCACAGAGAGATTCCTGAGGCTGAGGCTGAGTGCTGGAGATTCGGGAGGGGCCGAGTGGAAGGCTTGGCCTGGTTCCTGACGCTCCGGAGAGTCGGGGACCGGAGCGACTGTGGCGTTGAACCAGGTTTCAACACCACTGCCCGGCCTCGAGCAGCGCCCAACCCAGGCAGATGACTGGGTCCCAGCTCCAGGCAGGCACGCCCCTGCGGCACCGGACAGTGATGGCTCGAGGCCACGATGACTCCGAGAACGATGGCTCCGAAGGAAGCTCCGAGAGGAGAGCAGGGGACTCGAGGCCGATGCCACTCCAAGGGTCCCGAGGCAGTCGGCGCCGAGATTCTTCCTCGGAAAAATCGAGGTAAAGTGGGCGAACATTTGTATGCGGCTCAGCTAACGTACCACCGAAGGAGCGCCCGGCTCGAGCTCCAGCGAGCAGAGACAGGCTCTGCTCCGACACAGTCAGGCAAGTCTAGCCGAGATAAAGCTCTGAAGCATTTTGGGCCAGTGAATAGTCGAATAAGAAGGGACAGGGTCACCCTCTGAGAGTCGGCAGTCAGCCTCGAATTCCTAGAAATGCATCTAGCTCCGTTGGCTAAGCAAAGGGAGATGCTGCTGCAGATGAAGCGGAGCCAAGGGGCCGGTGACCTGGACCTCTTTCTATGTGGTAGATGTCGGTTCAGGGTCTAATGGAACTCCAAGCTTCCAATAGGATACCGGCTCAGCGGGCTCGAACAGGAAACGGCAGTCTGCAGTTCGAGACCTCAGCGGGCCGATGTAGGCATCGGCTCCGGCCAGAGCCTCGGCTCAGAAGCTGGTTTGGAGGACCTTCACACACCAAGTTTTTCCAAAGGAACAGTAGAGTGGCCTCAGGCTTAGGAAACCCACCTCTGGAACCCTGGTTCTTAAATCTTTCCTATTTTTTCCTGGGGCTGAAGCCCCCTGCAGCAGCAAGGGGAGTCCTGCAGATATAAGAAGAACAGGCAGTAGACACAAATGACAACCGTCTGCAGTAGACATTTTCGACATACGAGTCAGACCTCTTGAAGCACAGAGACCTTTGAGTGAAGCCCAGCTATTGAAGGCCTTTAGACACACATTGACAGCACGAGTAACACCACACACACTATAACAAATTAACTCAAAAATTAAAACTTAAGAATAAAACAAAACACTCACTCAAAAAACAAACACACACACCAATAGGAAACCACAAAAAGGCTGAAGGGGATGGAAAAAGAACTTATAAGTTCAAAGGAAGAAAGGGATAGGGAGAAAAGAGGAAAGACAGTAAAACAAAGGGAAATAGGACAAAAAGAATTAAAAACTAAAAAAAAGTTAAGTAGATAAAAAACTAACTACATAACTCACCAAGAAGCCGGTAGAAACCAAACTAGGAAACCAGCGGCGGCAAAGCGAGATAGGAGTCGCTGAAGCCGTAGCAACCAAATATGTAAAAGGGGAGCCTGAGGCGGTGGATATGGAGGTAGGCTTTAGAGTGGCCAGTGGGAACCCGAGGTTAGAGCTCCGTCGGTCGATCTTTAGTTTTGTCTAAGTAAAATCTAAGTTGTCTGTGTACGTCCAAAGAATGCAGAATTTTCTCCCCCTTGTTCGTGGATTTGGATAAAAGGTTGGCAAATGAATAGTTTGGTTAAGGGCTACACTGGACACCATCTTAGGCATAAATGTACGGTTTGTTCTCAGAGAGATAAAAGATAAAAAATTATAAAGGGTTCCACGGCCATGAGAGCCTGTAGCTCTGAAACTCGTCTTGCAGAAGCTATTGCTAGGAGCAGAGCTGTTTTCCAAGATAAGAATTTTATATCTGCAGTAGCAGCTGGCTCAAAAGGAGGTAAGGTGAGTTTTTCCAAGACTTAATTGAGGTCCTATGCAGGTACTGGCGTTCTCCTTGTAGGCCTCAAGTTTTTGGCTCCTCTGAGGTACTGCCTTAATAAAGGATGAGAAAAGAGTGGTGGCTCTGTATTGTAATGAGCCAAAGATAAGCCATTGTCCAGCATCTCAGTTAAGTATTGCAAAGTCTGAGGAATATTTGGGACAGCTGTATCAGTTCCTTGAGCTTGGTTCCAAGCGCAAAATCTTTTCCATTTCCCAGCATAGGATTTTCTACTACTAGGCCTTCTGGCTTCTAAAATGACATCCATCACAGCTTTACCAAGAGGTGTGGTTTGCATGGCTACATTATGCGCCATGCTGCCAGGTTTAGGGTCCTGAGTTGGCTGTGCAGAATCGGATTGTTTTGCTGGGACAGTAGATGAGGTATTTGAGGTAAGGTCCAGGCTGGGCATTGGAAGAAGTTCCTTAAGATCGGATACCAGTACTGGCGTGGCCAGTCTGCGGCAATCAGAATCATTTTTAGTTTCTCCTGCCTGACCTTTATGAGTACCTTGGGGAAGAGAGGTAGTGGAGGAAAGGCATATACTGATAGGTTTGTCCAGTTGAAAGATAAGGCGTCCACTTGCCAAGCTTGTCCGTGATAAGTCCTTGTGCAGAATCTTTTTAGTTGATTGTTTTGAGAGGAGGCAAATAGATCTACGTTTGGGCGTCCCCATTTCTTTGTTATCATGCTGAAGACTTGTGGATCCAGGTGCCACTCGTAGGGATCCATGAGGTTTCTGTTTAGTTCATCTGCCAGAGTGTTTTCCTTTCCTGGCAGGAATTGTGCCTGCAGATGAACTTGGTAAGTCAATGCTGTGTCCCATAAAGCCATGGCTAGTCTGCACAGGGGATAAGAATGAATGCCCCCCTGCTTGTTTATGTGCCGCATGATCGTGGTGTTGTCTGTCTTTATTCGTAGTTGTCCCGGATGAAGTAGGTCCTTGAAGGCTGTCAGGGCATTTTGAAGAGCTAGCATCTCTTTTTGATTGATATGTAGATGCTTTTGGTTTGAGGACCAGGTGCCCTGAATGCCTCTTCCTGCCATGCGCCCCCCAGGCATAATCTGATGCATGCGTCGTTAGACTCTGCCTGGCTGGGGGTAGTGAGAATGGCTGTCCCTTGTTTTGGTGACAAGCCTTTTCCCACCATCGAAACTCCTGTTGCAGCCAGGGAATTAGAGTAATCATTGTTTCCAGACGGTGGCAGTGTTGTGTCTAGACACTTTTTAGGTACCATTGAATTTTCCTCATATGCAGTCTTGCATATGGAATTAGTAAAGTGCAGGATGCCATGAAGCCCAAAGCCTGCAGAATTTTTCTTGCAGATAACTGGGCCTTTGTTGCCATTTCCATGAAATAGGTAATCAGTTGCCACTGTTTGTCTGGAGTGAGATAAGCCATCTGGGCAGTTGTATTTAAGCTTGCACCCAGGAATATTATCTCTTGAGAGGGTACGAGTTTGGATTTCCTTTTGTTGACTGTGTACCCTAGGCATGTTAAAAGTCTTATCACAAACGTCAGATGCTGTAGTAGAATGTCCTTGTTCTCTGCTTGTATGAGGCAGTCATCCAAGTAAGGATATATTTGTATTCCTCTTTGTCTGCAGAATGCAATTACTGGTGCCAGGCACTTTGTGAAGACACTGGGCGCCGTAGATAAGCCAAAGGGTAGTGCAGAGAATTGGTAATGCTTTGAGCCAGCCTTGAATCTGAGGAATCATCTGCATGTTTGTCTGATTGGGACATGCAGGTATGCCTCTTTTAGGTCTAAAGTCACAAGCCAAGCCTTGCTGCCCAGCATGGGCAGAAGCTGCTGTAAGGTCAACATCTTGAATTTTGGTATATCCAGGAAAGTGTTTAGAATAGATAGGTCCAGTATTGGTCTACATGCTTTGTCCTTTCTCGGTACCAAGAACAGTCTCGAGTAAAATCCTTGTACCTGCTCTTGCTGAGGCACTTGTTGAATAGCCCTCATGTCCATCAGAGCTGCGACTTGTTTTTGAGCTTCTGCCCATTGATTTTTTGGCAGGTCTGGCCAACCGTTTGCCCTTGGTAGGGTATGGAAATGAAACTTGTAGTCTTGAGACACTATGTCTAGAACCCATTTGTCCCGAGTTATAATGTGCCAATTTTGAGAAAAAAGTGCTAGTTTTCCCCCTAAGGGTGCTGCCAGAAGATAAGTGCTTGGTGCAGGCAGGGGGGGAAGTCATTGGGACTGTTTCCTGTATGATTGTGATTTGTCCTCCCCACCTTTGGAGGTAAAGGCATTCCACTGCTTACAACTGTAGGATCCTTGCGGCTGTTATCTGCCTCTAGGGTGTCTGGATCTGCCCCTTTGAGGTCTATCTGAGACTGGAAAGGAACAATTCTTTGTAGGCCAGTGTCTGCTAAATCTAGGTGGCTGTACCTCTAAGAAATCCTTGACCGTTTGCATAGATTTAGCTTTGTCTTCCATTTTCTTTAACACGTCTTCTGCCTTAACACCAAACAAGGTATCATGTTGTAAAAGAGCATCTAATAATTTTGCTTTAACATGGGTCAGGCAGATTTTGTTCTTTCAACCAAGCATGCCTCCTAATGACGGAACCCGTAACAGCGGCCCTGCAGGAGGTCTCCAGAGAATCAAAACCACATTGCAAAGTATGCTTTCCAACTTGTTCAGCTGCATGCAATAAATCTTGTATTTCTTTGTTTTCTGCACATTCAGAATTTGCCAAAGTTTCTGATAAGCAGTGTCATGATATATTGCTGATATTTGAACAAATTAAACTGGCAATTTAAGGCCCTTATAGCTAAAGTAGCAGATGTGTAAATCTTTTTTCCCCATCTATCCAGAGCCCTAGAATCCCTATCAGATGGGGTAGGGTTTTTTGCAGTAGAAGCCTTGACCCCTTTTGGACCCTGAGAACATAGTTTCTGGGTCTGCAGAAGGGTTTTTGAAAAGGAATTTATGAGAGTCAGGGACCCTGTAGTATCTGTCCGGCTTAGTTGAGTCAGGGGTCAGACTGGACTCCGAGAACACATCATCTACAATGTCCAACACAGATGGACTAGCTAGAGGCCTGTGTTGAGGAAGTAAGAGGAAGTCTCTGAGCCTTTTCTTAGATTCTGAAAAATCTTGGCTCTCCCAGTGGAAGTGCTCCCTCATAGTATGCAAGGTTTCCCTAAAAGAGTAGTCCTCAGGAGGAGAAGCTGAAGGAATTGATTCTTCAGCATCAGAATCCTCATGGGGGGAAGAGAATATTCCTGATCAGAAGAGGAATCAGAAGAAATGGAAACCTGATCTGAAGATTCATAGTCTGTCTCTTGCCTAGGCCTCTTATCAGGAGGGGGATGGGAACCCCTGATCAAGGTAATTAAGTCTTCGGCCATTTTGAGCATCTGTTTTTTGGGCATGGAGGCCTGTCCTTGTGGCTGGTGAACTTGCTTCTTTGTCTTTAAAGGTGTTAGTGTCTTTGAAGTCGGTTTAATATATAACTGTTTAGGTCTGAATACACCCTCAGAAGCCGATGCCTGCTCAGCGGCTCCAGACCCATCTGAGGGAATAATCTCAGAGGCTCCAATACCTTGAGTTTCCTGTGGCCTGGCCGACTCCACGTGGGAGTCTGTAGCGGCCTGCGACTCTACAGTAGCGGGCAGCAGGGGCAGCGAAAGCACTTCATTGAGAACCGCGAACCGGCGACTTGCTTAGGAGAAGCTTCGTCATCAGTTTTGGACCTCCGTTGCCTGTTTTTTTCTTTTTCTTTGTGGTTTTTGTGAACTCCGGTAGTGGGATGGCTATCCGACGACATTGCATAATTAAATTTTCACCCAAAATAGCTTAATGCAAAATCGTACAGACGCTTAATAGTGCGTTGGTTAAATCTAGCACAAAACCGACAACTAGCAACGTCATGGTCAGGGCCTAGGCAAGGAATACAGTAAGAATGAAAGTCCTTATGAGGTATTTGCTTCCCACAAGAAATACAATTATTAGCTTTTTCTGACATCGGTCTGGAGCAAGAAAAACGTTTCCCCAATGGGGTACTTGGCTTTTAATGAAGACTTCGGATCTGAAACTTGAACACTTAAATCTCAGGAGATGGCCGACCGGCACTTGCAAACTGCTTCTGCTTCGGGCACCGCGCGGCAAGAAAGACGGAATAAAATGGCGTCGGCTGCATCTTTTATACCCCTGATGACCTGACGTAAGAGAAGAGGCGACAGCAACCAATGCAGGACCCAAGACTTTGGAATTCAGGCCGACTGAGGGCAACCTGCCAGCAGGATAACCCAAATGTAATGACTGCAACAGTGAAACACGAAGAACATGTTATGTACCTACCATAAAGTACAGTTTTGTACCTACCATAAATGTAGATGTTCGAAAGCTAATACAGCTGCAGTCATAACAGATGGGTTTCTCTGCCGTCAGGCGGGTCCTCGGTCGGCCGAATTCCAAAGTCTAGGTCCGGCGTCGGTTGTCGTCGCTTCTTCCCTGACGTCAGTGAGACAGGGGTATAAAAGAACCAGCCAACGCCATTTTCTTCAGTTTTTCTTGCCCCAGATGTCAGATGCCCCCAGAAGGAAGGCAATACATAAATTTATGTAATAATGCAGTGCAATATAATCAAAAAAATAGTAGTTACAAGCAAATACACCATAAATGAACACCCCAATCAATTTGTATGAGGTGGTGTTAGCCAATTGGCCTGTCCCAAGAGGGGAAGGAGGGAGGGAAACCTGGACTGCAGCTGTATTAGCACTCAAACATCTACATTTATGGTAGGTACAAAACTGTACTATGCTCATCGTGCATACAGCTGCAGTCATAACAGATGGGTAGAATCCCAAAGCTAAAAAAGGGGTGGTAGGCACTAGGTGTAACTAGGAGGAGCCAGGATGCCCTGCAAGACTGCAGTGGCAAAGCCTGCTCTAGTTTTGGAGTATAATGGTAGGTGGTAGTGCTTGGAGAAGGTATGCACAGAACTCCAAGTGGCTGCTTCCAAAATATCTTTGGTAGGAACACCTCTGAGGAAAGCTGCAGAGGTAGCTGTGGCCCTTGTGGAGTGAGATCGGACGCCTGCAGGCACAGTTTTACCATGAAGAGAGTAACAAAAGCGTATGCAGTGAGCTATCCATTTTGAGATTGTCTGTTTGGAAATTGGCTTCCCTTGAGCTCCTATAGCATAGGACACAAACAGTTGTTCTGATTTTCTGAAAGGCTTTGTTCTGTCCAAATAATAACGTAGCTCTTTGTGGATGACCAAGGAATGTAGTAGTCTCTCCCCTTTGTTTTGAGGATTAGGGTAAAAGGTAGGTAAGTGAATAGCCTGATTCAGAGCTACCCTGGATACCACCTTTGGCATAAAGGACAGATTGGTTCGTAAGGAAACTCTGCCCTGATGGAAAATGATGAAAGGCTGCACAGACATGAGAGCTTGTAATTCCGATACCCTGCGAGCTGAGGGGATAGCCAGAAGGAAGGCTGTTTTCCAGGACAAATATTGCACATCTGTTGAGGCAGCTGGCTCAAAGGGAGGCAAGGTCAGCTTTTCTAGAATGAAATTTAGGCCCCAAACAGGTACTGGTTGTTTCCTTGGGGGTTTTATATTCTTAGCCCCTCTGAGGAACTGTCTTAAGAGGGGATGAGAGAATAAAGGAGGATCTGCAGAAATGGCTGAGGCATGGATTTTGATGGAGGAGAATGAAAGTCCACTGCTTAGCAGCTCAGCTAGCTACTGTAGTATTTGAGGTAAATTCAGTATTCCAGGAATCTGGCCCTTTTTCTCCTTCCAGGCACAAAATTGCTATCATTTTGCAGAGTAAGCTTTCCTAGTAGAAGGCCTTCTGGCCTCCAAAATGACATCCTGCACCTCCTTGGAGAGTAGGGACTATTGTGAAGTTAAGGAATCTTCCATGCGGCCAGATTGAGTGTTTTCAGCTGACTGTGAAGAGTTTTGAAGCTGTGCTGAGTCAGAAGAAGAGGCATTAGAGGTAGGGACCATGGTGGGGAATGTGTCAGGCTCCTCAGGAGTGGGTACCAGTGCTGTCTTGGCCAGTCTGGAGCAATGAGAATAATGTTTGGTCTGTCTGCTTTGGTTTTTAATAGAACTTTGGGCAGCAGAGGAAGAGGTGGAAAGGCATAAACTGTCATTGTTGTCCAACTCAAAGAGAGAGCGCCCACTCGCCAGGTCTGTGGATGAAAAGTCCTTGAGCAGATTTTTGTCAATTGGTGATTTTGTGGGAGGCAAAGAGATCTATGTCTGGCCTTCCCCATAATTGAATTATTTCTGTAAAAACTTGAGGGTGCAACTTCCATTCGTGTGGGTCTGTCATATTTCTGCTTAGGTTGTCTGCCAGCATGTTTTCCTTGCCTGGCAAGTACTGTGCTTGAAGTTCGATTTGTAATTCCAGAGCCATGTTCCAAAGTGACATGGACAGCCTGCATAGGGGGGTATAAATGGGTTCCTCCCTGTTTATGTACCACATTACTGTGGTGCTGTCTGTCCTTATCAATAGTTGGCCTGGATGCAGAAGGTCTTTGAAAGCTATAATAGCAGTTATTACTGCTAGCATTTCCTTTTGATTGATGTGTAGGTGCTTTTCTTTTTGGGACCATTTGCCCTGAATGCACCGATCTGTCATGTGCGCGCCAACCCCCCCCCCCCCGCCCCCCCCCAGGCATAGTCCGAGTCGTCTGCTGTGATGACTTGATTTGCTTGAGGCTTGCAGAATGGGAGACCATTGTTTCTTTGGCATGCTTGAGCCCACCACAGAAATTCCTTTTGAAGACATGGAATTAGTGGTATTATTGTTTCCAAACTGTGGCTGTGTTGAGACCATAGGTTTTTCAGGTACTATTGAAGTTTCCTCATATGGAACTTTGCACATGGGATTAGTAGGATGCAAGATGCCATGAATCCCAGAGCCTGCAGGATTTTCCTTGCAGTCAGCCTGGTGAAATTTGCTAGTTTTCTGAAGTATTGAGTTAGTTGCCCCTGTTTCTCTGGCGTGAGGTAGGCCATCTGGGTGTTTGTGTCCAAGTTGGCACCCAGGAAAATAATTTTTTATGAGGGTATTAGCCTTGATTTCTTTTTGTTGACTGTGTATCCCAGAGAATTCAACAACATTATTACAAAAGCCAGATGTTTCGGAAGTATGTGCTTGTTGTCCGCTTGGATCAGGCAGTCATCCAAATATGGGTATATTTGTATCCCTTGAAGTCTGCAGTAGGCAATTACTGATGCCAGGCATTTCGTGAATACTCTGGGCGCAGTAGATAAGCCAAAGGGCAATGCAGAGAATTGATAATGGGTTGAACCTGCAAGAAATCCGAGGTATCTTCTGCAATTTTGTCTGACTGGGACATGCAGGTATGCCTCCTTGAGGTCCAATGTTACCAGCCAAGACTCCTTGCCCAGCATGGGAAGAAGCTGCTGTAATGTGAGCATCTTGAATTTTGGCATGAGTAGAAATGTGTTTAGGATGGATAGGTCCAAAATAGGTCTCCGATCTTTTCCCTTCCTTGGTACCAGGAATAGTCTGGAATAAAAACCTTGACCTTGTTCTTGAGTAGGTACCTCTTGAATAGATTTCATATCCATGAGATCTGAAATTTGTCTTTGTGCATCTGCCCTTTGATTGTGTGGCAGGTTTGGCATGCCTCTCTTTTGTGGAAGGGTGTGAAAATGGAATCTGTAGCCTCTGTTTATAATGTCCAGGATCCATTTGTCTTTTGTGACAATATGCCAATTTTTCGAAAATAATGCCAGTTTTCTGCCTAAGGGTGCTGCCATTTGAGCCTTGCTTGGCATGCAAAGGGAAAAGTCATTGGGTTTGCTTTCTGAATGACTGTGAACTATCCTCACCACCTCTTTGTGTAGGAGCTTGCCATTGTCTGCCTCTAAACGATCCTTGAGATTGCCCTCTGCCCCTCGGGCACCTGTATCTACCTCTTTGGGGCTGTCCGTGGCTGGAAAGGACCAATTTTTGGAAGGCCAGTTTCTACTGAAACGTGGAGGTTGTACCTGTAGAAAATCTTTCACTGTTTGCATTGATTTAGCCTGTTCCTCCATTTTCTTTAATACCTCCTCAGCTTTAACACCAATACATCTTTTTGTAGAGGGGCATCTAGTAATTTAGCTTTGACATGATATGGAAAAAGTTTGCTCCTTGAGCCAGGCATGTCTACGTATGACTGATCCTGTAACAGCAGCTCTACATGAGGCCTCCAGAGCATCAAAACCACATTTCAAGGTATGTTTACCCACTTGTTCTGCACTATGCATCAAATCCTGCAACTCCTTCAAGTCTGGTTGTTCAGGTTGTGACATTTTGCTTCTCAACTGTGATAACAGAAACTGTTGGTACTTTAACATATGTAACTGGCAGTTTAATGCCCTCATGGTTAAGGTGGCCGAGGTGTATACCTTTTTTCCCCACCTTTCTAAAGATCTGGAATCTCTCTCTGAAGGTAATGGATTTTTAGCAGTGGAGGCCTTAATTCCCTTGGGGCCCTGTGAGATAGTTTCTGGGTCAGCCAGCATGGCTTTTGTATAAGAATTGGAGTGAGTCAGGAACCCGGTAGTACCTGTCAGGCTTGACTGGGGCTGGAGGTAAAGAGTCTGGGTTAAGGCAGGCCTCCGAATACACATCATCTAGTATGTCTAAGACAGAAGGTATAGCCAAAAGTCTGTGCTGAGGGAGCAAGAGAAAATACCTAAGCCTTTTCTTGGAGTCTGAGTACTCTTGTCCTTCCCAGTGGAAGTGTTCCCTCAAGGTACGCAAGGTTTCCCCAAATGAGTAATCCTCAGGGGGGGGGGACAGAGGGAATGGACTCCTCTGCATCAGAATCTTCAAAAGGGGAGTATGAATGTTCCTGTTCATCAGAGTGCTCTGAAATAATGGAGGCCTGGTCTGAGGAAGGGGATTCTTCCTCCATTCTGGGCCTTTTGTCTGGGGGGGGGCTGAGAACCCCTGATAAGAGTAATTAAATCCTCAGCCATTTTAAGAATCTGTTTATAGGCATGGGGCCTGGAGAAGGGCCCTGTGTAGCTCGTCTCTTAGAATGCAAGGCTGCTTTAGACTTAGTGAAAACCTGATGGAAAAAGAAGAAGAAGGCCTGAAGACACCTTGAGAGGAGGCAGACCTGTCTACATTCTGAGTTTCACCACCTAGAGTGGCTTCGGTATCTGTCGTCAGGGTGTGGGCCGAGGAGCCTGCGACCTCGGGCACAGTAGACACCGCCAATGAAGTGTCGTCGGTAGGCAGGGGCTGAGTAGGCGCCTCGCTAAGAACCGGACCACCTGTAGTCGGCTTTGGCGGGGTATCGGTAGAGGCCGCGGACCTCGTGTGTCGGTCCTTATCTTTGCATCTTTTTTCGTCAAAACTGGAGTCGGAGTATCCGACGACATAATGAAGTTAAATTTTTTGCCAAAATAGTGCTGGGCGAACTCCACCCGACGCTTAATGGTGCGTTTGATAAATGTAGCACAAAAACGACAAACCGAGACGTTGTGGTCTGGGCCTAAGCAAGGAATACAGAGGGAATAAAAATCCTTATGCGGTATTTGCTTCATACATGAAATACAATTATTAACTTTGCCTGACATTGGTATGAGGCAAGAAAAGTTTCCCCAACGGGGTACTTATCTTTCAAGAAGACTTCGGTTGCAAAATTTTCGTAATTTCAGGAGCTGGCCGACCAGCACTTGCGAACTGCTTCTGCTTCAGGCACCGCGCGGCAAGAAAGACTGAAGAAAATGGCGTCGGCTGGTTCTTTTATACCCCTGTCACACTGATGTCAGGGAAGAAGTGGAGACAACAGACGCCGGACGTAAACTTTGGAATTCGGCCGACCGAGGACCCGCCTGACGGCAGAGAACCCATCTGTTATGACTGCAGCTGTATGCACGATGAACATCGTTCCAAGATTGTTGTCCATCTCGCCTTCCTTCTTGCTGGCTTGGTTTGGAGTCGATCCTCGGCTCTGACTCGGTCGATCTACTAAAGCTCGAGAGCTTTTACTGGCTCGAGGATACCCCTCATCCCAACATGTCTAGTGGCAGCTACCCAGAAATCATTTGTAATAATCCACACTAGACATGTATAGTAACAAATAATTTTTTTTACTAAGCTCTTATACATCAAGATAGACAGGATAGAGGAAAGGACAATGTATAGTTAACTAACCTGGTATGTCAGCAGGAAACAGCCAGTGTAACCAATAAAGAACTCCTCTCGAACCTCCAGGAAGGGGGAAGGAGAGGTGGATGCAAGAAGGAAGGCGAGATGAAGGACAATACACATGGAATGTTATGGTAGGTACAAAACTTCTTTATGTTATGTTGTCCCATCTCGCCTTCGTTCTGGCTAGTTGGGACAATGTCCCCAGCACCTGGTTCTTGGGTTGCTCAATGGAACAAACTCTTCAGGACTGGGGAACCAAAGGATGCCCTGTTCCGGGAGGCCACATCCACTATGTAATGAGAGATAAAGATATGTGGATTTGCCCATGTTGCTGCTGCACAGTTTGAATCTAAAAGTAATTTAGCTTGGAAGGAAACAGAGGTGGCTAAGGCCCTAGTTGAATGTCCTCTGGGTCTTCCTAGAATAGTCTTTTTACGCAAACCATACGAATAAGTGATTGTGTCTGACAGCCATTTTGATAATATCACTTTATAAACTGGATAACCTTGCTTATTGTCAGCAAAGGATATGAACAACTGGTCTGATTTTCTGAGGTTTTTGGTTCTCTGTAAATAAAAACGTAATTATCTATAAACATCCAATTGGTGTAATCTATACTCTGCCTTGTTGCCATAATTGGGGAAGAACACAGGAAGCTCAAGGGACTGTTTTAAGTTATACTCAGAACAAACCTTAGGAAAGAAAGAGAGACTATCTTTGTGAAAAATGAGACAGCGGGCAAATAGACAAAGCATGTAATTCAGAAACCCATCTAGCTGACGTTATAGCAACCGAAAAAAGAAGTTATGTCTTACCATAATGTTCCATCGGAGTTGCTGATCTTCTTCCAGTCATCACTGATGGGTTCGGTTCTGAGCCCTCGGAAATCGAGTCAGCCTAATACCAAGCTTGTGTACACCAAAAACTCTCAAGCTAAGCTGCTACCCACAATGTCATTTGCTCAGTTACCTCACATCGAGTTTGCATGCAACATATAGAGAAAGAATAAGTCAGAAGCCATCTCTGCGCAGCAACCCTAATACACCACAAAGACCCAGAAGATCCGCCAGGAACCTTAGGAGGGGGTCGGTGGGAGGATGTGATAACTGGAAGAACAACAACTCAGACTGAACGTTATAAGACATAACTTCTTTATCTGAAGTGGTTAATCTTCTTCCTATTCATCACAGATGGGGCCGAGTCCCCAGCTACTAGGAGAACCTGGGTGGCCTTTATGGAAGAACATTCCTGAGAACCATTGAACCAAAGGCCGCTCTTCCCCTGGAGATCAGATCCAATTTATAATGCTTGATGAAAGTGTGGGGCTTAGCCCAAATGGCAGCTGCACAAATGTCATCCATGTAGACTCTAGAGTGGATGACAACAGATGCTGAAATAGCTCTAGTTGAGTGAACTTTGATTTGGCCAGGCTTAGATCTCTCCGTAAGTGAACATGTGAAGGCAATGCAATCCCTGAGCCATTTAGACAAAGTAACCTTTAATACTGCACCTCCCATGCTAGGGCCCACAAAGGAAACGAAAAGCTGGTCTGACTTGCGAAATGATTTAGTTCTGTCCTGATAAAAGCGCAACTGTCTACGAACATCCAGGGAATGAAGGCAGTATTCTCCCTTCTTAGAGTAATTTGGAAAAACACGAAGTTCGATGGATTGGTTAATCGAAAAGTTAGAAACCACTTTGGGGAGAAAAGATGGGTTAGTTCAAAGTGATACTCTGTCCTTATGAAAGATCAGATAAGGGCTCTTGATACATAATGCTTGTAATTCAGAAATTCGTCTTGCTGAAGTTATAGCCACCAAGAATAAGGATTTCCGTAAGAAGAATTTTAGATCACAGGTGGCAACTGGCTCAAACGGTGGCAGGGAGAGAGCCTGCAGAACCCAGGACAAATTCCATGCCTCCACCGGCTGTCTGATGGGAGGCCTGCTGTGAAAAATACCCTTGAGGAAGGTCTTGCAAAGACGAGAGGAGATAAGTGGGACTCCTTCAGACCAGTTATGAAAGTTGGAAATAGCTGCTAGATGGACTCGAATGGTAGAAGCCGAGGCCCCTTTGTCGAACAGCTCAGCCAAATAATGAAGAATAGTGGCTACGGGGGCTGAGAATGAGTTTAGCTCCTGATTACGTGACCAAATAGAGAATCTTTTCCATTTATCCCTGTAAAGTTTTCTGGTGGATGGTTTATGAGAAGCCTAAATAATATCCCGGACAGGTGAAGAAAGTGTATCCCGCCTGGCAACTAACGGAAGTGGAAAAACCAAGCTGTCAGCTTGAGGGTGGACAGATTCGGGGGAGTCAGCTCTTGTGGGTGAGAAATTAGATCGTGACGAGGGTCTAGGATCCAAGGAGGTTGTTAACAGATGAGGTCGAAAAAAGGGGAACCACACTTGACAAGGCTAGAATGGAGCGATGAAGATCACTTTGCTTCTCAACCAAATATCCTTCCAAAGAACAAGGGGAAATCAGAGGAATCAGAGGATAAGCATAAAGATGACCCAGGGCGAATCGTGGACTAGAGCATCTCTCGGTGACTCCAGGAGAGCGGGAAAGAGGACAAAGTAGATGCTGCATTTTGTATTTGAAGGGGAGGCGAAAAGGTCACAGCATGGCTGGCCCCAGCGGCTGAAAATTTCTGTCGCCTCACTCGGGTTGAGAGACCACTCATGAGGATGAAGGAAGCATCTGGTCAGTCTATCCGATATCACGTTGGAGCTCCCTGGGATATGCATTACGATCAGGAAGCAGTTGGAAGCTATCGTCCACTGCCAGATTATCATGCCTTTGCGACAAAGGGGGTAACACTTGGTCCCTCCCTGTTTATGTACCAGACCACGGACATGTCCAACTGGAGTGCAATTGTTCCAGACGGAAGAAGCGGATGAAAAGCTTGCAACGCCAACAGCACCGCTCTTAACTGCAGGACACATTGATATGCAAATCGGCCACTACATCAGATGTACTCACTGTCCCTGGAAGTGGCCCCCCACCCCATCAGGGAAGCATCAGTGGTCACCGTGGCGCTGAGTTGTGGAACCTGAAAGGACGACAAAGATTTTCGTCTGTACTCATCCACCAGAGGAGGTTTGTTACCAAATGTTGGTGATGAGGTTCTTTGAGCTGAGGGGGTAAAGACTGGGTATCCACCGGGCCTGAAGGAGCCATTGTAGTAATCTCATATGTAGTCTGGCTAAGGGGACTATGGGGATGGCTGCAGCCATAGATCCCAAGGCTTGAAGAATCTCCCTTACAGACCCCTTGCTTTGACACGAGTATCACCTGAACTTGTGCCAAGTCTTTGAAGCCTGTGGGGAGAAAGTGAGATTAGGCTTGATTGCATGTTGAATACTGCCCCTATGAATTCCAGTTGTTGTGATGGTGGAAAGACCGATTTGTCCCAGTGTATGGTGATGCCTAATGACTCCGCTCGAGCCAATGTGTAGCGGAGGGCCCTGAACAGAAAACTTGGTGGGGGCGGAGAGGAGTCAATCACCTAGATATGGAAACACCTGGAATCCCTGAAGTCTCAGATGAGCTGTTACCACTGCAAGACATTTCGTGAACACTCTGGGGGCCGCCGAGAGACCAAAAGACAGGGCTCTGAATTGATAGTGATTGGCTCCCAACTGGAAGCAAAGGAGGCTCCTGGAGCACTTGTCCATCTTGATATGGTAATACACATCCCAGAGATCTACTGAACACATCCACACACCCTCCCGCAGAAAGGGGAGGATGGATGGAATCGTGACCATGTGGAATTTGGTCTGAACTACCTATTTGTTTAATTGACTGAGATCCAGAATGGGCATCCAGTCCCATCTTTTCTTTGGCACCAAAAAGAATTTTGAGTAGGACCCTGATCCGCATGGATCTGAGGGGACCTGTTGGATGGCTCATTTTTGAAGTAGCTTTCGTATTTTGGAAGCTGCCTCCTCCCTTTGACTGGGTGGAAAATCGGAAATGGATTTCGGAGGTCTTAGATATCAGTGGAATATGGTAGCCTCTGGTAAAGATTCTCTGCACCCACTGATCATTCGTAATGGATAGCCAGGCAGCTTGGTGGCGAGAAATGTGCCCTGACTGCTTCCACAGGAAAGCAAATCAGGTAGCGCCTCAGGAGAGCTGATATGGTCTACCTGAGAAGGAATCTCTGGAGCCCTGGTTCCAGGGACCCCCTCTGTCCCAAAAGGGACGTCTTCCATCATTGGAACCCCCTCTGCCACTGGAGGAGTCCTCAACATGTGTGTCTTGGAAAGGACCTTAAAACTTCTTGTGCTACATTTTCCAATCCTCTGATTTCTGTTGAAGGAATGCTGAGGTTTGGGAAAAGCGTAAGCCAACTGCATACAAGGTCTTCCCATCTTCCTCACACCTGGCTAGTGTATCCCTGACCTTAGTACCAAACAAAGGAGAGGACTCGATAGGGACATTTAGAAAGTAAGACTTGGAGTCCACGAGGTCAAAAATGCGCATCCAGGCATGACGTCTCATCACTACACCTGCACCCGCAGCTCTAAAGTACAGTTTTGTACCTACCATAAATGTAGATGTTCGAAGATCCACATTGCTGCAGTCCCTAAACAACCAACCAGCCTAACACCAAGAATATGTACAAATACAATAATATATATAAACACAATATAAAATCCAATCCACTTGAGAAATTTTTTGTTTGATGTATTGCTTGCCCTGAGAAGAGCAAGCAAAAAGAGATAATAACTGCTGCCTTTTGCCTCTTCCCTTTCTTGTAGCAATAATATAATATCATCGAACTGTACTGTGTAGTGTGCAAAATCTTTTCTTTTTTTTTTTATTTTGGGTAAAAAGTAGGCAAATTTGGTTTTGGTTTTAAGCCAGAACTGAAAGCCCTAGAAGAGGAAGGATTAGTACGAGGCCAATCTGGAGCTATCAAAATCATCCTTGCTTGTCCTGTCTGACCTTCAGAAGTAGTACCTTTGGGAGGAGAGGCAGAGGTGGGAAAGCATACAGATGAAGATTTTTCCAGAAAGAAGAAAGAGCATCCACTTCCAGGCTGTGGGATGAAACCTCTTTGGCAAAAACCTTGGGCTGATGGTTTTTTAGAAGAAGAATGTCTGGAGTTCCTGGTCTGGAGTTCCCTCTGACAATGTCAATGAAACACATGAATGAAGAAGTTCCTGTTGTGTTGTCTGTTAGAATCAACACCTGCCCTGGAAGAAGTAAATTACCATCCAGTGAATTTTCTTTAAAACTGCCTCAACAGGAGAACCAAACAAGACATCAGATTGCAACCTTCCCATTTAAAATGCTCTCTCATACTACCCAAGTGTTAGGACTGCAGCATTCTGCTCCTTCGGTTGTGTGTGACAGCAACCTGATGGATGAATTAGATATGGATTCTAGGGTGGCAAATTGGGAAGCAACTTTTTTCTCGTGCTCCATCCGATACTTGACCCGCAAGGGTTCCGGAGAGTTTGAAGATAAGATCACTCTGGAGCCTCGTAAAATGTGCCATAACATTCAGAGACCTAACTGTGAGGGTCGCTGACGCAAATACTTGCTTCCCTAACCTGTCCACTGCCCAGGACTCTCTGTTGGGCGGATGAATAGCAGGACTCTCTTCTGCAAGGTCCTTTTTTGTGGCAGCCACCACCACCATAGTGTTTACTGGCAAGCCTCTGGACAAATGGGGTTGATCCTATGGAGGGGAAAGCGCTTTGTCTGATCTCCTGGGGAAGGCCGCAACGAAGTCGGGGCATTTCCAAGCCCGTTACACAATGAGTTTAAGCAACTCATCGCCGGGGGTCACCCAAGAAGTAGAGGACCAGGAGCGAAAGGCCTGCAGGAATGCGGATGCCTCTGAGGAAAGGGTTGAGGGCTTCCAGTCACCCCTCTGTTTCAAGATTTCCATGATGTCCCCCAAAAGAGACATCGTCAGGGGGTAACCGTGGGGACCATTCCCATCATCATAGTCCGTATCCTCTGTGAGGACTCCTCTGGGGAGTCCGTGTGTTTCCTCCAACACACCAGTTTCCGAGGGGGTTCTTCGGTGGGAACATCCAAAGAAGACTCAGAAAGTGAAATGCCCTGGACAGGGGTTTCGTGGACCTTGCGCTCTCGGAGTCCTGGGGGATGGGCCTTTGACAGCTGTGGCTCAGAGGGAACTGGGGGAATAACCAACTGTGGAGGATTGCTGGCAGCAGGCACCCTCTCCATCACCCGGAAAGCAGGCCCGCCCGAAGAGGAATGGGAGCCCGGAAACGAAGACAAAATTGGAACCGGTGTCACACCCCGCTCCAGACAGTCCACCCTTGAGGATGGAGCCTCAATCAAGTTTGGAGCGGTAGTCACCCTCTGATCTTAAGTTGGGGCCGACACAACCTTCAGAACTGACACTGGATCAGGGGGCTCACCCCCCCCCCAAGCATGAGACTGAGGAAGGGAGGGTTCTGACGGAGCCAGCAGCCAAAGGGATTTTGGAGCCTCAGACAGACTTTGCTGTCGGTGCCAAGGAAGGAATTCTTCTCGTTAAAGTTGGATAGATGAGCCTCGGAACCGAGAGGTCCAAGGGAGAAGAGTAAGTAGGTGTTGCTGGAGAAATAGGCCCAAAGCCAGGAGTGGGATAGGGTCTAGGCGGATTTGCAATTCCCCTAGCAGTCAGCAGCTGCTCAAAATGGCACACCACATCCAATTCAGAAAGGTTCCTGGTGGATCTCACCGATGCACCTGAGAGGGAGTCAGGCCGGTCCAAAAAGGGGCTGCAGGCTTGTCCAGCAAACGGGTCCACACTGGATGAGTATCAGGTCCGTGGTGTGTCGCAGAACGGCACCGACGATTCCAATTTTATAACAGGTAATAAAGGTATGATCGGAGCTATGAACGGGCTCAGAGCAGAAGTCACTATAGGGGTGGATGACAGGAATGGTTCCGAGGTAGTTGTCGGAATGGATATCGGAGTCGAAACGGGCGAAGACGGTGCCGATAAAGTCGTTGATACACTGGTCGGTACTGAGGCCATAGACAGTAACGTAATTGTCGGTGCCGGGGTAGGCGTCGACGAGGCTTCCTCAGAAAACTTCACTGGAGCCGAGCTCGGAGCCGATGTGGTAGTTGGCACTGAGGAGGCAGAAAGTACAGTTTTGTACCTACCATAAATGTAGATGTTCGAGTGCTAATACAGCTGCAGTAATCACAGATGGGTTCTCTGCCTTCAGGCGGGTCCTCGGTTGGCCGAATTCCAAAGTCTAGTTCCGGCGTCGGTTGTCGTCGCTTTCTTTCCTGATGTCAGTGCGACAGGGGAATATAAGACACAACCAACGCCAAATTCTTCAGTCTTTCTTGCCCCAGATGTCAGGTGCCCCCAGAAGGAAGGCAATACATAAATTTTATATATATATATATATATATATATATATATATATATATATATATATATAGTCAAGCAATGCAATATAATCAAAAATCAGTAGTTGCAAGCAAATACACCATAGAAGGATAACCCAAAATAGGTTGTATGAGGAGATGTTAGCCACTAGGCCTTTACCAAGGGGGGAAGGAGGGCGGGAAACCTGTACTGCAGCTGTATTAGCACTCGAACATCTACATTTATGGTAGGTACAAAACTGTACTATGTTAATCGTGCATACAGCTGCAGTAATCACAGATGGGTAGAATCCCAAAGCTACGCAACAGGGTGGTAGGCACTAGGTGAGACCGGGATGAGCCAGAATGCCCTGCAACACAGCAGTGGCAAAGCCTGCTCTAGTTTTGGAATACAAAGGCAGGTGGTAGTGTTTTGTGAAGGTATGCACAGAACTCCAAGTGGCTGCCTCCAAAATATCTTTGGTAGGAACTCCTCTGAGGAAGGCTGTAGAGGTAGCTGTGGCCCTGGTGGAATGGGATCCGATGCCTGTAGGGACAGATTTTCCATGATAGGAGTAACAAAACCGTATGCAGTGACCTATCCATTTTGAAATTGTCTGTTTGGTAACAGGCCTTACTTGAGCTCCTACAACATAGGACACAAACAGTTGTTCTGATTTCCTGAAAGGCTTTGTTCTGTCCAAATAATAACGTAGCTGTCTATGGATGTCTAAGGAGTGTAGCAGCCTTTCCCCTTTGTTTTGAGGATTAGGGTAAAAGGTAGGTAAGTGTATGGCTTGATTTAAAGCTACCCTGGATACCACTTTAGGCATAAAAGACGGGTAGGTTCGAAGGGAAACCCTGACCTGATGGAAGATGAGAAAGGGCTGCACAGCCATGAGGGCTTGTAGTTCCGAAACCCTACGAGCTGAGGTAATGGCCAGAAGGAAAGCTGTTTTCCAGGACAAATATTGCAAATCTGTTGAGGCAGCTGGTTCAAAGGGAGGCAATGTTAATTTCTCTAGAATGTAATTAAGATCCCAGGCTGGCACTGGTTGTTTCCTTGGTGGTCTTATATTCTTAGCCCCTCTGAGGAACTGTCTTAAGAGTGGGTGAGAGAATAAGGGTGGATCCGTGTTGAATTCTGCAGAAATGGCTGAGGCATGGATTTTTATGGAGGAAAATGAAAGTCCACTGTTCAGCAGCTCAGCTAGATACTGTAATACCTGAGGCAAATTCAGTTTTCTAGGGTCCTGGCCTTTTTTCTCATTCCAAGAGCAGAACCGTTTGCATTTTGTGGAGTAAGCCTTTCTAGCAGATGGTCTTCTGGCCTCCAAAATGACATCCTGCACCTCTTTGGGGAGTAGGGTCTGCTGTGATGTTAAGGAATTTTCCATGCAGCGAGATTGAGTGTTTTCAGCTGACTGTGAAGAGTTTTGTAGCTGTGTAGCTGCGCTGAGTCAGCAGAAGAGGCATTAGAGGTAAGGGCCAGGGAGGAGTATGTGTTAGGCTCCTCAGGAGTGGGTACCAGTGTTGTCTTGGCCAGTCTGGAGCAATCAGTATCATCTTCGGTCTGTCTGCCCTTGCTTTCAAGAGCACCTTGGGCAGAAGAGGCAGAGGTGGGAAAGCGTAAACTGTCCATGCTGTCCAACTGAATGAAAGGCCCACTCTCCAGGCCTTTGGATGAAAGGTCCTTGAACAAAACTTTTCCAATTGATGATTCCTGTGGGAGGCGAAGAGATCTATGTCTGGCCTCCCCCACGCTTGGATTATCTTTGTAAACACTTGAGGATGCAACTTCCATTCGTGTAGATCTGTCATATTTCTGCTTAGATTGTCTGCCAGCGTGTTTTCCAAACCTGGCAAGTACTGTGCTTGAAGTTCGATTTGCCATTCCAGAGCCAAGTTTCAAAGGGTCATGGCTAGTCTGCACAGGGGGTATGAATGTGTTCCTCCTTGCTTGTTTATGTACCACATTACTGTGGTGTTGTCTGTTCTTATCAATAATTGCCCTGGATGCAGGAGGTCCTTGAAAGCTGTAATTGCATTTATCACTGCTAGCATTTCTTTTTGATTAATGTGAAGGTGTTTTCCTTTTGCGACCATTTGCCCTGAATGCACCTGTCTGTCATGTGCGCCCCCCAGGCGTAATCTGAGGCATCTGTTGTGATGACTTGATTTGCTTAAGGCTTGCAGAATGGGAGACCTGTGTTTGTTTGACATGCTTGGGCCCACCATAGAAATTCCTTTTGCAAACATGGAATTATTGGTATTATTGTTTCCAAACTGTGGCTGTGTTGAGACCATAGGTTTTTTAGGTACCATTGAAGTTTCCTCATATGCAACTTTGCACATGGGATTAAAAGAATGCAAGATGCCATGAAGCCCAGAGCCTGCAGGATTTTCCTTGCAGTAAGCCTGGTACAATTTGCTAGTATTTTGAAGTACTGAGTTAGTTGTCCCTGTTTGTCTGGCGTAAGATAGGCCATCTGGGTGTTTGTGTCCAAGTTGGCACCCAGGAAAGTTAAGTTATTTTCTGAGATGGTGTTAGTCTGGATTTCTCTTTGTTGACTGTGTATCCCAGAGAATTCAGTAACCGTGTTGCATAAGCCAGATGTTCCAGAAGTATGTGCTTGCTGTCCGCTTGGATCAGGCAGTCGTCCAAATAAGGGTAAATTTGTATCCCTTGAAGTCTGCATTAGGCAATTACTGATGCCAGGCATTTCGTGAATACTCTGGGCGCAGTAGATAAGCCAAAGGGCAATGCAGAGAATTGATAGTGGATTGAACCTGCAAGAAATCTGAGGTATCTTCTGCAGCTTTGTCTGATTGGGACATGCAGGTATGCCTCCTTGAGGTCCAATGTTACCAGCCAAAACTCCTTGCCCAGCATGGGAAGAAGCTGCTGTAATGTGAGCATCTTGAATTTTGGTACGATTAAGAATGTGTTTAGAATGGATAGGTCCAAAATGGGTCTCCAGTCGGTTCCGTTCCTTGGTACCAGAAATAGCCTGGAATAAAAACCTTGGCCTTGTTCATGAGTAGGTACCTCTTGAATAGCTTTCATGTCTATGAGCTTTGAAATTTGAAGTTGTGCCTCTGCCCTTTGATTGTGTGGCAGGTTTGGCATGCCTCTCATTTTTGGAAGAGTGTGAAAATGAAATCTGTAGCCTCTGCTTATAACGTCCAGGATCCATTTGTCTGTTGTGACAATATGCCAATTTCTTGTAAATAATGCCAGCTTTCCTCACAAGGATGCTGCCAGCTGAGACTTGCTTGGCACGGAAAGGAGAACGTCATTGGGTTTGTTTCCTGTATTGTTGTGCACTGTCTTTGCCACCTCTTGGTGCTGGAGTTTGCCACTGCCTGCCTCTATATGATCCTTGTGATTGTCCTCTGCCCCTTGTGCGCCTGTATCTACCTCTTTGGGGCTTGTCCGTGGCTGGAAAGGACCAGTTTTTAGCAGGCCAATTTCTGCTAAAACGTGGTGGTTGAACCTGTAGAAAAGATTTGACAGTTTGCATAGATTTGGCTTTTTCTTCCATTTTCCGTAGTATCTCCTCAGCATTAGTACCAAATAGCACATCCTTTTGTAAAGGAGCATCTAATAGTTTAGCTTTCACATGATCAAGCAAGATTCGTTCCCTAAGCCATGCATGACTATGAATGACTGATCCTGTAACAGCAGCTCTACTTGAGGCCTCTAGGGCATCATAGCCACATTGTAAGGTGTGTTTACCCACTTGTTCTGCACTATGCATCATATCCTGCAACTCCTTCAAAAATCTGGTTGTTCAGGTTGAGACATTTTATTTCTTAATTTTGATAACAGAAACTGCTGATATTTAAGCATATCAAACTGACAATTTAAGGCCCTCATGGCTAGGGTGGCCGAGGTATATACCTTTTTTCCCCACCTTTCTAAGGATCTTGACTCTCTTCTGGAAGGTAGTGGATTCTTAGCAGTAGAGGCCTTCATTCCCTTGGGGCCTTGAGAAATGGTTTCATGGTCAGCATTATGGCTTTTGTAAAGAAATTGGTGAGAGTTAGGAACTCTGTAGTACCTATCAGGTTTGACTGGGGCAGGAGGCAGGGAATCCGGATTAGTGCAAGCCTCCGAATAATCATCAAGTATGTCCAAGACAGGAGGTATCGCCAGAGGTCTGTGTTGAGGTAACAAAAGAAATTCCCTTGGAATCAGAAAAGTCTTGGCCTTCCCAATGGAAGTGTTCCCTCAAGGTGTGCAAGGTTTCCCCAAAAGAAAAATCTTCAGGGGGAGATACAGAAGGAATGGACTGCTCTGCATCCGAATCTTCAAAAGGGGAGTAAGAGTGTTCCTCTACATCAGAATGTTCCGAGAAAATGGAGCCCTGATCAGAAGAGGGAGAATCTTCCTCCACTCTGGGTCTCTTGTCTGGAGGGGGTTGGGAACCCCTGATAAGAGTAATTAAATCCTCAGCCATTTTAAGCATCTGCTTTTTAGGCATGAGGCCTGGAGATGGGCCCTGGGCAACAGGCCTCTTGGGATCCCTGGCTGATTTGGACTTAGTAAAGGCCTTAATGGAAAAGGAAGATGAGGGTCTAAAGACACCATTGGTGGAAGTGGACCCGTCCACATTAGGAGGCTCAACGCTCACAGTGGCTTCGGTGGTTGTAGTCTGGGTATGGGCCGAGGTACCTGCGGTCTCGGTTACAGAAGACACCGCCAAAGAAGTGTCGTCGGTAGTCAGGGACTGCATAGGCGTCTCGCTGAGAACCGGACCACGTGTAGCCAGTTTTGGCATCGTGTCGGTCCTTGTCCTTGCGTTTTTTGGACAAAACGGTAGTCGGAGTCTCCGACGACATTTTATAATCAAAGGCTTTACCAAAAAGGTGTTGGGCGAACTCCACCCGACACTTAATAGTGCGTTTATTGAAAGTACCGCAAAAGCGACAGCCCGAGACGTCGTGGTCTGGGCCTAAACAAGGTATGCAGAGGGAATGGAAATCCTTATGCGGTATTTGCTTCCCACAAGAAATACAATTATAAACTTTTTCTGACATCGGTCTGAGGCAAGAAAAGTTTCCCCAACGGGGTACTTAGCTTTAATGAAGACTTTGTTTCCAATTTTTCGTAAATTCAGGAGCTGGCCGACTGGCACTTGCGAAATGCTTCTGGCACCGTGCGGCAAAAAAGACTGGAGAATATGGCGTCGGCTGTGTCATATACCCCTGTCGCACTGACGTCAGGAAAGAAAGCGACGACAACCGACACCGGACCTAGACTTTGGAATTCGGCTGACCGAGGACCCGCCTGACGGCAGAGAACCCATCTGTGATTACTGCAGCTGTATGCACGATGAACATCGGTGTTCAGAAGAGGACTTATGGGCTTGTGCTTGTGACCTTTACCTCTGTCACCAGCTGGTGAAGAGGGGTCCGATTGATGATGTTTCTTGTCAGAAGCAGGAGGGGGTGAGACCTCCATCGTAGAAATGACCTCCGAAAAAGGCGAAGCAAGCAGGCCCTTTTAAAATAAGTTTGTTACAACGTTCATTCAGCGTCCGCTGACTGAAACTAGCACAGATATCACACAGGGGTTTCGACGACAAATGCGGAACCCCCAAACAGTAGACACATTCTTCATGGAGGTCACTATTCGGCAGTTTACCAATGCAAGAAGAGCAGTGTTTAAACCCCACAGTTCCCTTTTTTTCAGACATCCCAGAACACACACTCGCACATACGGGAAGGAGAAAGGAAAAAGAGGAAATGGAGAGAGAAAGCAAATACCAACAATGATAGCAAGATACCGTAAAGGCAGAAAGTTAGAAATATCAAGAAATTACTAACAAAGTTAAGAGAGAAATACCTGTGGGTAGAGCTGAAGCACAACAAGAACAAGTTATAAAAGGAGGAAAAAACTTTTTCATACTAAATATATCTGAAAAAGGCACTTAGCTGGAGAGCTCAGTGAAAAGTACAGTTTTGTACCTACCATAAATGTAGATGTTCGAGGATCTACATTGCTGCAGTCATGACCTGTGGGTAGTCCGCTGTCCTCGGTCGGCCCGAATACCAAAGGGCTAGGCTGGCGTCGGTCATTGTCGCCTAAAGCTGACATCAGTACGCAGTAGTACTTAAGCGCATGACCGACGCCATATCCTCAGTCTTTCTTGCCCCAGATGTGAGAAGGCCTAAAAAGAAAGGCCAAAGCCAAAAATAGGAAATGCCCAACAACACCCAGTGTGTAAATAAAGAATATCACCAAAAGAAACCCAGCAACCCCAACCTATAGAGGGGAAGGAGGGAGGGAAAATTGGACTGCAGCAATGTAGATCCTCGAACATCTACATTTATGGTAGGTACAAAACTGTACTATGTTCTTCGTCTCACATTGCTGCAGTCATGACCTGTGGGTAGAATCCCAAAGCAAAGGAAAAGGGAGGCTGGCAAATTACAAAGCATTAGGAGCTGCCAACATGCCCTGTAAAACTGCAGTGGCAAACCCCAGCCCTGGACTTGGAATAGAGAGGGAGATGGTAATGCTTAGTGAAAGTGTGTACAGAACTCCAAGTAGCTGCCTCCAAAATATCCTTGGTAGCTACACCCCTCAAAAAAGCAGTAGAAGTGGCAGTAGCCCTAGTAGAATGAGGCCTGATCCCAGCAGGAACAACTTTCCCATGATGAGAATAACAAAAAGCAATACAATGACCAATCCACTTTGAAACAGTCTGCTTAGAAACAGCTTTCCCCTGTGAACTCAAAGCAAAAGAAACAAATAACTGTTGAGTCTGTCTGAACTCCTTAGTTCTGTTAAGTAGTAACGTAACTGCCTGTGGATATCCAAAGAATGCAAGACTTTTCCCCCTTTATTTTGGGGGTCAGCATAAAAAGTAGGCAAATGAATAGACTGATTCAAGGCCACACTAGAAATCACTTTAGGCATAAAAGTAGGGTTAGTCCGCAAAGAAACTCTATCCTTATGGAATATCAAAAAAGGTTCAACTGCCATGAGAGCCTGCAATTCAGATACCCTCTTAGCAGAAGTAATGGCCAACAAAAAAGCAGTCTTCCAAGACAAAAACTTCAGTTCAGACATAGCTGCAGGTTCAAAAGGAGGTAAAGTAAGTTTCTCCAAAACAAAATTGAGATCCCAGGAAGGAGTAGGAGCTCTACGGGGGTCTTATATTCTTTGCCCTCTAAGAAATTGTTTGAACAAAGGATGAGAAAATAAAGGAGGGTCACAATCATAGTGAGCAGAAATGGCTGCAGCATGAACCTTCACAGAAGAGAATGACAAACCCTTGTCCAGTAATTCAGTAAGGTACTGTAGTGCAAAACTCAAATTAGGCACTGAAACATCAAAACCCTTTGCAGTGCTCCAAAGAAAAATCTCTTCCATTTATCAGCATAAACTTTTCTAGTGCTAGGCCTAGCTTCCAAAATGACATCTAAAACCTGTTGAGGAAGCTGAGACCCCACCGGCTCCATCACAGAATACGCCAGGCTGTCAGATGGAGGGACTGCACCTGAACATTGAGAAAATGATTGTTTGACTGGGACAACAAATGAGGAACCTGTGGCAGAGGCCAAGGAGGCTCCTGGATTAAACTCCTCAGCAGAGGATACCAATGTTGACGTGGCCAGTCTGGTGGTATTAGAATCATACAAGGCATGTCCCGTCTGACTTTCAAGAGTACCTTGGGGAGAAGAGGCAGAGGAGGAAAAGCATAAACACGAAGGTTGTTCCAACTGAAAGATAGAGCATCCACTTTCCAAGCATCTGGGTGGAACATCTTTGTGCAAAATTTTGGTAGTTGAAAATTCAGGGGAGAAGCGAATAGATCTATGTCTGGAGTTCCCCAAGCCACAGTCAATTGTTTGAAAATCTGAGGATCCAGTTTCCACTCGTGGGGATCCACCATTTGTCTGCTCAAAATATCTGCTAGGGAGTTCTGTGCTCCTGGCAGAAACCTTGCTTGAAGATTGATTCGCAAACTCAGAGCAGTCTCCCATAAAATCATTGCTCGTCTGCAAAGAGGGTAGGAATGGGTTCCCCCTTGCTTGTTGATGTACCACATGACTGTTGTGTTGTCTCTTTGGATCAACACCTGTCCTGGCTGAAGTAGGTCTTTGAAGGCCATCAAAGCAAATTGAACTGCTAACATCTCCTTCATGTTGATATGCAAATGTAGTAGTTTGGGAGGCCACATGTCTTGTATCCATTTTCCATTGAAGTGTGCTCCCCAAGCCAAGTCCGAGGCATCCGTCGTTAGGATCTGACTCGCCTCTGGTCGGGACACAGAGTCCCTTGTTTAGGTGACATTCCTGAGCCCACCACAGTAATTCTTTCTGGATGCAAGGTATAATCCGAATGACAGTGTCCAAACCGTGGCAGTGTTGAGCCCACACACTTTTGAGATACCACTGTAGCTTCCTCATATGCAGTTTGGCATTGGGAAGTACTAGAATGCAAGATGCCATGAACCCCAAGGCTTGGAGGACTGTCCTTGCAGTCAGCCTGGACATTACTGATAACTGCTGGAAGTAGAGAGGAAGAGTTCTTTGTTTGTCCAGGGTCAGAAATGCCATCTGAGAAGCTGTATTCAGTCTCACACCCAGAAAGCACATGTCCTGAGAGGGCACTAGACTGGACTTTATTTCGTTCACAGTATACCCTATGCACCTTAAAACTGTCATTACATACTGGAGATGCTGTAGTAATTTGTCTTTGCTTTGAGCAAGAATCAGGCAATCGTCCAAATAAGGATAAATTTGTATTCCTCTCTGTCTGAAGAAAGCAATCACCGGGGTTGTGAACACCCTGGGCGCAGTAGATAAGCCAAAGGGCAATGCAGAGAATTGATAATGTGAAGTACCAGCCCGAAATCTCAGGAATCTCCTGCAGCTGGGCTTGATAGGGATGTGAAGATAGGCCTCTGAGATCCAGGGTTACCATCCAGTGATCTTTGCCTATCATAGGCAGAAGTTGTTGTAATGTTAACATCTTGAACTTTGGAATTTCTAGGTAGGTGTTGAGAATAGACAAATCCAGAATTGGCCTCAAAGTGTTTCCTTTCTTTGGCACTAGGAATAGACGGGAATAAAATTCTAGGCCTACTTCTGAAGGAGGGACCACCTGAATTGCCTCCATCTGCAAAAGTAAAGAAATTTGCTCCTGAGCCTCCAGCCTTTGCTGAGGAGGCACATCCGGCATGCCTTTGAAAGGAGGAAAAGTGTGAAAATAAAACTTGTAGCCTCGATTTATTATATCCAACACCCATTTGTCCTGGGTGACCAAATTCAAGTTTCCTTTGAAAAGTCCCAACTTTCCTCCTAGAGGAGCTGCCAGTAAGGGAGGGTCTGGCAGCGGAAGATACAGGTCATTGGGTCTGCTTACGAAAGGACTGACCCCTGCCCTCACCAGAAGACTGTGCAGGAGAACTCCAAGTCCTAGGTCTGAAGGAACCCTGAGCGTGAGCCCTGCCTCTACCACGTCTAGACCTGCCCTAAGGCTGATAATCCAAAGAAGGATAAGACCATCCCCTAGCAGGCCAATTCCTACTAAACTTAGGGGGCTGCACCTGCAAAAACTCCTTGACTGTCTGCATAGACTTAGCCTTATCTTCCATCTTTTTCAAAACTGATTCCACAGGAGGACCAAAAAGTACTTTAGATTGAAGAGGAGCATCCAAAATCCGAGCCTTTACATGTTCTGACAGATTTTGATCCTTAAGCCAGGCATGTCTACAAATAACTGAACCTGTAGCAGCCACCCTAGAAGAGGCCTGAAGAGCATCAAAACCACACTGCAAAGAATGCCTGCCCACTTGATCTGATGCATGAACCAACTCCTGTAGCTCCTTACACTCTATACCCTCAGATAAAGCATCCACCTTAGATTTCAATTGGCCTAATAAAAAGTTCTGATACTTCAGCATATGAAATTGGCAATTCAAAGCCCTCATAGCTAACGTAGAGGAGGTGTACACTTTTTTACCCCACCTATCTAACGCTCTAGAATCTTTATCCAAAGGGACTGGATTCTTAGCCACAGAAGCCCTAACACCCTTAGGGCCTTGAATAATAGTTTCCGGATCAGCTCTAGGACTCTTATACAAATACTTATGTGCTTCTGGAACTCTGTAATACCTGTCTGGCTTAACAGGGGCCGGAGGCAGAGAATCAGGATTAAGGGAAGATTCAGAAAAAACATCCTGAACAACATCTAAGACAGGAGGAATAGCCAAGGGCCTATGTTGTGGCAGAAACAAAAATTCCCTAAGCCTTTTCCGAGAATCTGAAAAATCTTGACCTTCCCACTTGAAATGCTCCCTCATGGTATGTAAAGTTTCAGAAAAAGAAAAATCTTCTGGAGGAGAAGCAGAAGGACAGGAGTCCTCCGCATCCGAATCAGAATAGGAAGGAAAATCCTGAATTTCTTCAGCTGAGGAATCAGAGTAGTCTGAGGAATGATCCATTCCCTCTAAATCTGCCTCCACCCTAGGCCTCTTCTCTGGGGGGGCATAGAACCCCTGATCAAAGTAATCAAGTCTTCCGCCATTTTCAACATATGCTTTTTAGGAACAGAGGCTGGAGAGCTAGAAGAATGACCAGGTCCAGCAAGACCAGGTTTGGCCTTAGCATGGCCTTTAGCCACTGAAGTAGAAGGCCTAATAACCTTTTGTAAGGAAGGAACTACTGAAACCTGAGAAGCACCCTCGGCCTGTCCTAACTCCTGAGAGGCCAACTCCTGTAAAAGTAAAGGTTCCCCCTGGGATTCAGCCGAACCCTCGGCAGGATCCACAGATTCAACCGGAGGCTCCGAAGAACCGGCGTCCGCAACAGACGACTCATCCGGTTTAGATCTCAAAGATTTATCCTTACGCTTTTTAGCGGTAGCTGGCGTCGGAGGATCCGACGGCATGTTATAGTTACACCGCTTACCGAAAACAAGCCTGGCACAGTCTAACCTTCGCTTAATGGTGCGCTTATTAAATCTAGCACAAAAGCGACACCCAACTACATCGTGCTCAGGCCCTAAACACGGACTACAGAAAGAATGGTAATCCCTATGAGGTATCTGTTTCCCACAAGAAATGCAATTATTAACTTTTTCTGACATCTGGATAACTGAGGCAAGAAAAGACAAAAATTTCCCCAACTGGGTACTTAGCCCAACTTGGTCTTCGGTCTGAAACTCGGTAAATGAAAATTTCAGAACGCCGAACGGCACTTGCAAACACTGCTTCTGCTTCGGACCACGCAGCAAGAAAGACTGAGGATATGGCGTCGGTCATGCGCTTAAGTACTACTGCGTACCGACGTCAGCTTTAGGCGACAATGACCGACGCCAGCCTAGCCCTTTGGTATTCGGGCTGACTGATGACAGCGGACTACCCACAGATCATGACTGCAGCAATGTGAGACGAAGAACATCACTGCTATATGGCTGCGCAGCAAACGAGAACAGAGGTAAATGAGCAAAGGGCATTGTGGGTAGCAGCTTAGCTTGAGAGTTTTGGTGCACGCAACCTTGGTATTTGGCTGACTTGGTTCCGAGGGTTTGGAACCTAACTAATCAGTGATGAATAGGAGGAAGGATTAGCAACTTCAGCTAGAGGGTTTTCCAAGATAGAAACTTCAAGGGACAAGATGCTGCTGGTTCAAAGGGGGGGCAGAATCATTGAAGCTAAAACCAAGTTTAGGTCCTGGGGGGAGGGTGTCTCTTACCAGGGGCCGTAAAAGTGTTGTACCTCGTAAGAATGCTCTGCACAACTTATGGGACATAATGTTTGAACCCAAGTCTCCAAAATGAAAACTGGAGATGGCAGCCAGTTGGACTCTAATAGTAGCTGCAACTTTTTGAAGGTATCGGCCAGAAAGTCAAGAATCTTGTGAACAAGAGCCATAAAAGGATCAATGTTATTTCTTTTGGCACAATAAGAGAGCTTCTTCCATTTGCTAGTGTAAATCCTCCTGGTAGTGGGCTTGTGGGAGGACACTAGAATGTGTTGTACAGCAGGGGAAATGTTTGGGAGCCTGGCTAAGACTGGAAGTAGGGTAACCAAGCAGTCAGCTTGAGAGTTTGAAGGGATGGGTGAAGCCCATCTGACTGATGCGTCAGTAGGTCAGGAAATGAGTCCAGTATCCAGGGGTTGAAGATGATGGTGAAGAAATGGAAACCATATCTGACGAGGCAAATAAGGAAAAATAAGGATGAGTTTGCAACCCAACGATTTTGCTTTCTGAACTATCTTTGGAATGAGAGGGAAGGGTGGAAAAAGCATATAGCAATCCCGGAGGCCAATCGTGAACAAGTGCAACCCTGGGTGACTGTCCCGGAGGGGGAAGTACAGTTGTGTACACTTACCATAAATGTAGATGTTCAAGTGTATTCACTGTTGCAGTCATTACAACTGGTTGAATCCCAAAGCTAAGGTTGGGAAACTGGAGCTAAATAGCATTAGGGGCGGTTATTGGGCCCTGCAGAAAGTACAGTTTTGTACCTACCATAAATGTAGATGTTCGAGTGTTCACCCTGCTGCAGTCATCACACTTGGGTTATCCTGCCGTCAGGCGGTTCCGCAGTCGGCCCGAATTCCAATGTCTTGGTCCGGCGTCGGTTGCTGTCGCTTCTTCCCTGACGTCAGAGCGCCAGGGATATACAAGAGGCATCCAACGACATTTTCTTCAGTTTTTCTTATATATCTATATCTATATATATATATATATATATATATATCTATATATATCTATATATATATATATCTATATATATATATATATATATATATATATATATATGAAAATATATATATAGCTATATAAAAATAAAACAAAATCCTTAGGCACAAGCAAATACACCACAGAGGTAGTATAGGATAGAGTGGTAGAGATAAGTTCAGCTAATTCGGAGGGGATAGAGGGAGGGTAACCTGGATTGCAGCAGGGTGAACACTCGAACATCTACATTTATGGTAGGTACTACGTTCATCGTGTTACCCTGCTGCAGTCATCACACTTGGGTTGAATCCCAAAGCTAAGGATGGGAGGTGGAGTCAAACAGGGTTAGAAGAAGCTAGTAGGCCCTGCAAAATTGCAGTGGCAAAACCAGCTCTAGTCTTAGAGTATAGAGGTAAGTGATAGTGTTTGGTGAAGGTGTGCACTGAACTCCAAGTTGCAGCTTCCAGAATATCCTTGGTTGGCACTCCCTTGAGAAAGGCTGTTGATGTAGCTGTAGCCCTGGTGGAGTTGGACCTAATGTTAGCAGGTACTGGTTTCCCATGATGTGTGTAGCAGAAAAGTACAGTTTTGTACCTACCATAAATGTAGATGTCCGATAGATATGCACCTGCAGTCCTTACATATGGGTTGTCCTGCCTCAGGCAGCCCTTCGGTCGGCCGGATTCCAAAGTCTGGGTCCGGCGTCGGCTGATGTTGCCTCTTCCCCGACGTCAGAGCGGCTGGGGTATAAAAGCATCAGCCAACGCCATCTTCTTCAGTGTTTCTTGCCCCAGATGCCAGGTGCCCTCCAAGGAAGGCTAAATTTAGAGACTGGATAAAAAATTCCAGACATGCACAACAGTAATAAACAGATACATCATAACAGATTTCCCCAGCTAATCTGAAAAAGGGAAGTGGACCCAAAAAGGAGAATTTACAGAGGGGTAGGAGGGAGGGAAAACCTGACTGCAGTTGCATATCTATCGGACATCTACATTTATGGCAGGTACAAAACTGTACTATGTCTTTCAAGAATGCAACTGCAGTCCTTACATATGGGTTGAATACCATAGCCAAGCTAGGAGTGGTAGGATCTAAGATAAAGATGGTGTAGCTAAAATGCCCTGCAGGACTGCCGAAGCAAAGCCTGCTCGGGATCTGGAATATAAAGGCAGGTTGTAGTGCTTGGAAAATGTATGCACGGAGCTCCATGTAGCAGCTTCTAGAATATCCTTTGTAGCCACCCCTCTTAGAAAGGCTGTGGAGGTGGCTATAGCTCTGGTGGAGTGTGGCCTGATATTGGCTGGCACACCTTTTCCATGGAAAGAGTAACAGAATCTGATGCAGTGTCCAATCCATTTTGAAATTGTTTGTTTGGAAATTGCCTTTCCTTGTACTCCAGCAGCGTAAGCTACAAATAGCTGGTCAGACCTTCTGTTGGCTTTTGTTCTGTCCAAGTAGTAGCGCAAATGTCTGTGTATGTCCAAAGTGTGCAGCAGCTTTTCTCCTTTATTTTGAGGATTGGGAAAGAAGGTAGGCAGGTGAATTGTTTGATTTAGAGACACCCTGGATATCACTTTTGGCATGAATGAAGGATTGGTTCCTGATGGAAAATGAGAAATGGAGGTACTGCCATGAGGGCCTGTATCTCCGAGACTCTTCTTGCTGAGGTAATTGCCAACAGGAAAACTGTTTTCCAGGAGAGAAATTGCAATTCTGAAGATGCTGCTGCCTCAAAAGGAGGAAGAGTTAATTTTTCCAACACGAAGTTGAAGTCCCATGCAGGCACTGGTGGTTTTCTGGGAGGTTTGATATTCTTTTATCCCTCTTAGAAACTGTCTTAGCAAAAGGTGTGAAAACACAGGTGGATCACTGTTGTATTTTGCTGAAATTGCTGAAGCGTGTATTTTTATAGAAGAATATGAAAGGCCATTATGTAGCATTTCTGCCAAGTATTCTAGTATCTGTGGGATGCTCATTACTGATGCATCCTGACCTTTGTTGGCATTCCAGATGCTGAATCTCTTCCATTTGGCTGAGTAAGTTTTTCTGGTGGAAGGTCTGCGTGCTTCCAGTAAGATCTCTTGAACTTTCTTGGAGAGAGAGAGAGAGAGAGAGAGATATGGGGAGAAGTCATGGTACCCTCCAAGCTGTCAGCTGCAATGTTTGCAGGTTGGGATGAACCGTCCTGTAGTTGTGCTGAGTCAGAAGTAGAGGCCATTGAGGCAGAGGCCACGGCTTGGTGTGAGTTATGCTCCTTAGTAATGGATACCAGTGCTGTCTTGGCCAGTCTGGAGCTATCAAAATGCCTTTCGGTTGTTCTGCTTTGATCTTCAGTAACACCTTGGTCATTAATGGTAGAGGTGGGAATGCATAGATTATTAGAGAGTTCCAGCTGAAGGAGAGAGCATCCATTCTCCAGGCTTGAGGATGGTGTGTCCTCGAGCAGAACTTCTTCAGATGATGATTGAGGTGTGAGGCAAAGAGATCTAAGTCCGGCCTCCCCCATGCATGTGTTATTTGTGAAAAAATGTCTGGATGCAACATCCATTAAATGCGTAAGTATGGTCCAAGATGTTTCTGCTCAGACTGTCCGCTAGAACATTGTCCTTGCCAGGAACAAACTGGGATTGCAACTGTATGTTCAGTTTCAGAGACTTTTCCCAAAGAGTCATTGTTAGCCTGCAGAGGGGGTACGAATGAGTGCCTCCCTGTTTGTTTATGTACCACATAACAGTGGTGTTGTCTGTCTTTATTAGAAGTTGACCTTGCTGAAGAAATTTTCCGAAGGCCTCAATAGCATGAATCACTGCCAACATCTCTTTTTGATTGATGTGTAGATGCACTTCCCGGGGTGCCCATTGCCCTTGAATGCATCTGCCCTCCATGTGCGCCCCCCCCCCATCCATGATCTGAGGCGTCTGTTGTAATGGTTTGGCTTGTTTGAGGTTTGTTAAAAGACATGCCTTTGTTTAGCTGGCTTGCTTGTGCCCACCACAAAAATTCCTTTTGTAGACATGGAATGAGTGGAATAATTGCTTCTAAGTTGTGGCTGTGCTGAGACCATAAACTCTTTAGGTACCCATTGTAGTTTTCTCATGTGTAATCTTGCCAGTTGAATCAGAAGAATGCAAGATGCCATAAAACCCAGGGCCTGCAGGATTTGCCTTGCAGTCATCTGGGTGTGCTTTGCTAGGCTTTTGAAGTAATCTGGTAATTGTTCTTGTTTTTCTTCTGTGAGGAAAGCCATTTGTGAGTTTGTGTCCAGTTTGGCTCCTAGAAAAATTATTTGTTGGGATGGCAGTAGTCTTGATTTTTGAATGTTGACTGTGTATCCCAAAGACTGTAGTAAGCGAATGACATAGTTCAAGTTTCTTATCAAGGCTTGCTTGCTGTCCGCTTGTATAAGGCAGTCCAGGTAAGGGTATATTTGTATCCCCTGGAGTCTGCAGTGTGCAATTACTGATGCCAGGCATTTCGTGAATACTCTGGGCACAGTAGATAAGCCAAAAGGCAATGCTGAGAATTGATAATGCTCTGACCCTGCAAGAAATCTGAGGTATCTTCTGCAACTGTGTCTGATTGGGACATGCAGGTATGCCTCCTTGAGGTCCACAGTAACCAGCCAAGACCCCTTGCCCAGCATGGGAAGAAGTTGCTGTAACGTCAGCATTTTGAATTTTGGCACAATGAGAAAAGTGTTTAGAGCGGACAAGTCCAGTATAGGTCTCCATTGCTTTTCTTTTCTTGGAACAAGGAACAGTCTTGAGTAGAATCCCTGGCCTTGTTCCTGAGGAGGAACCTTTTCTATTGCTTTGATTTTTAGCAACTTTGAAACTTGTATGAGTGCCTCTGCCCTTTGATTTTGTGGCAGGTTTGGCATGCCTTGTCTTGTTGGTAGAGTATGGAAGTGGAACCTGTAACCTTTGTCTATTACGTCCAGAATCCATTTGTCCTTTGTTAAAATGTGCCAATTTTTTGAAAATATGGATAATTTTCCGCCTAAACGTGCTTCTTTTTGAGCCTTGGTCGGCGGTGTCAAAGTCAAGTCATTGTGATTGTCCCTGTGGAGCAGCAAATGCCCCTGCGCCACTTCTCTGATTAGTTGGTTGCCATTGGCAGCCCCTGTAGGAGCCTTGGTATTGCCCTCTACCTCGAGCAGGCCTGTTTTTTCCCCTTTGGAACTTGTCAGTGTCTGGAAAGGACCAATTCTTCGAAGGCCAATTCCTGCTGAACCTTGGTGGCTGAACCTGGAGGAAATCTTTGACTGTTTGTACTGATTTAGCCTTTTCCTCAATTGATTTCAGCACATCCTGAGCATTAGCACCAAATAGCTTGTGTTTTTCCAGAGGTGCATCTAGAAACTTTACTTTAACATGATCTGGCAATGCCTGTTCTTTCAACCAAGCATGTCTACGTATGACGGCCCCTGTCATAGCTGCCCTACATGAAGCTTCCAATGCATCATAACCACACTGAAGAAAATGATTGCTAGCCTGCTGAGTATTATGAACCAAATCCTGCAAGGCCTTTCTATCTAAAAGCTCAGGAGAGGCTAACTTTTTCTGCAAATCATCCATCAAGAAATCCTGATACTGAAACATATGAAAAAGACAGTTAAGTGCCCTCATGGCAAGGGTGGTTGAGGTATAAACCTTTTTGCCTCACCTCTCCAGGGACCTCGATCCCCTGTCTGCGGGCAAAGGATTTTTGGCCGTGGAAGTGGCCACTCCTTTGGGCCCCTGGGAAATAGTTTCTAGATCAACAGAATGGGCCTTAAAGAGATGCTTATGAGTTTCAGGAACCCTGTAATATCGGTTTGGCTCGACAGGAGCAGGAGGGAGAGAATCAGGAGAAGCACTCGAGTCTGAGTACACATCATCCAATACATCTAACACTGGGGGTATAGCTAAAGGCCTGTGCTGGGGTAACTTAAGGAAAGTATGAAGCCATTTCCTGGAGTCGGAGAAATCCTGGCCCTGCCACTGAAAGTGCTCTCTCATGGAGTGGAGAATTTCCCCGAAAGAAATATCCTCAGGAGGAGAGGCAGAGGGAATAGATTCATCAGCATCAGAATCCTCGTAGGCCTGGAAGGATTCTTCCTGGGAATCTGAATGGCCTGAGTCGCCAGAGGCTTCATCTGAGGAAAAGGTATCTGTCTGCTCAACCCTAGGCCTTTTGTCTGTAGGCGGCTGAGAACCTCTGTCTGGATGAGCCTGAGAGCCTCTGATTAAAGAAATTAGATCTGCAGCTAAAGTCATGATCTGTTTATCTGAAGTGGGGCCCTGGGAAAAAGATTTAGGAGGGTGAGACTTAGCCTGGCTGGCAGCCTTAGCATGTGTGTAGGCCTTGATGGACAGACACCGGAGGCCTAGCTGCCCCACGTGCAGGAGTAACTTTGTCCACCGGTATGGTGTCAGGCAAATCTAGGGCTTCGGTTTCAGGAGGAAAAACAACAACCGGCACCGAGGAAGCCTCCGGGGCCGAAGTGTGCGGTAAAGCGGTGTCGTCGGTCTGGAGCGGTTGAATTACCGCCTCAGAAGAGACCGATGCACTCGCAGTAGGTTTTGGCGTGGTGTCGGTGGAAGTCGCGGGCCGAGAATGCCGGTCCCGGTCCTTCCATTTTTTGGAAATATGTGTTGTCGGTTGTTCCGACGGCATGATATAGGAGTAATTTTCCCCAAAAAAGTCTTCAGCAAATTCTGCCCGGCGCCTGTGTGCACGCTTATTGAAGCAAGCACAGGCAGCACAGGCCGAGATATCGTTGTCTGGGCCAAGGCAGGGAAGGCAGTAAGAATGGAAGTCCTTATGAGGTATTTGTTTACCACAAGACAAACAGTTATTAACTTTTGCAGTTTTATCTGACATCGGCTGAGGCAAGAAAAGGTTCCCCAATGGGGTACTTAGCTTTTTGATGACTTCGGTAACTGAAAACACAGGAGCTGGCCGACCGGCACTTGCGAATTGCTTCTGCTTCGGGCACCGCGCGGCAAGAAAGACTGGAGAAGATGGCATCGGCTGATGCTTTTATACCCCAGCCGCTCTGACGTCGGGGAAGAGGCGACATCAGCCGACACCGGACCCAGACTTTGGAATCCGGCCGACCGAAGGGCTGCCTGAGGCAGGACAACCCATATGTAAGGACTGCAGTTGCATTCTTGAAGGACATCCTCCAAGTAAAATGGTTCTCTAAGAAACACACACAATCCACAACAAGAAAAAAGCCAAGAGTTAGCTTAGTTTAGAAACAGACAAACTTTAAGCAACTAAAACACACAGAAAAGAAGGACTAGGTCCTATAACTCAAACGGGCCTAGCCCACTGGAAATTAGGGATACCAACTACAGACAAGAAAACACACAAAAATAATCCACAATAAGCAAAATAGCTATTAAAATAGCTTTTGGGTTGAAATCAGCAAATTTCTCGAGAGAAATAGAAAAAAATAAAAGTACTTAGCCACAGCCAAGCGAGACCATGTCCTAGGTACACGAGCGGCAAACGAGATCTGGGGTTATGGAGTAGGGCAGCATGGGATGCCTGCTTGGCCCAGCCAATGAGATACTTCGAGCTAGTAAAACAAATTGGCCGAGTCGGAGCCCCGTGAGTAAGAATGTAGGCGAGATTGGACTACATAACATCTTGATTTCAACAGCAGAAAGGGTCTTCCAATCATTCTAGCTGCAGGTAAGTGTCTCTCTCTAACCGCCGGCCCGAAAAGAGAACAGCCATCGTAAGGGGCTTTGAAAAAGGATGCCTTAAAGGGCTCCGAAAAATTACATAGCCTCATCCAGGCATGCCTCCTTAGGGAAAGTCCTAAACCGGCTGCTCGCAAGGTGCCCTCCCTTGTATGGGAGATTAACCTCATCAATGACTTGGTGATTGAAGCTGACCACTCTCATCTAAGAAACTTTCATAAATTCTTCTGCAGGCATGAACTCTCAGAAGCTGACAGTTCTCTGATCAGGTCTCTCTGAAGCAGAGAGAAATGAGCCAGATAGTTTAACGACCTCATCGCAAAAGTTGCTGAGGCGTAAACATGCCTCCTAATTTTGTCCAATGCCTCTAGACTACTTGTTCTGTGGATGGACACTGGCAGTTTCTTCTGCCAGCTCTTTCTTGGTGGCCGCTGCCACCACAATAGCATAGATTACAAGGCCCCGACTCCAGTGTTCCCTGTCTGTGGGGGGCACTAGAAATTTATTTGGCCACTTGGGTATGGGCTCGATGGTTTCCAGTTCCTTCCATGCACAGCGAGAAACTAAGTCTAACATGGCATCTGCCAGGAGGGTGTAATCCAGAACATAGATGGGCCTGTCCCGAACACCTCCACGAGAACGGACTCCTCAGAGGAAGGAGGTTGTGTAGACAACCCGCTTTTCTACTTCAGGATCTCTAAAATGTCTCTGAAGGAGACGTCTTCAAGTGGAGATTGAGGGGATCTTTCCCCTCATCAAAGACAGTATCCTCGGCAAAAGACTCCAAGGGAGAGTCCATGTGCCTCCTTTTGCACATCTTCTTCCGAGAGACTTCCTCAGATGGGTAATCTGATGAAGTATCAGATGAAAGGGATCCTTCCTCGGCAAGGAAATCTTAGAGGATGCTTGGGACAGACAGACCTGTGGCAGAACAAGAGAAAGTAAAGCCTGGATCAGACGGTGGTACAAGGGCAGACTGAGGAAAGTACAGTTGTGTACACTTACCATAAATGTAGATGTTCGAGTGTATTAACTGTTGTAGTCATTACATTTGGGTAATCTGCTGGCAGGTTGCCCTCAGTTGGCCTGAATATCAAAGTCTTGGGTCCTGTGTCCGTTGCTGTCTCCTCTTCCATTACATCAGGTCGTCAGGGGTATAAAACATGCAGCCGACGCCATTTTATTCAGTTTTTCTTGCCCCAGATGTCAGGTGCCCCACAAATGGGGAGCAAAAATATATACACAAGTAAACAGTAAATATATAAAATGCACTTTTAGAAACAAACTTTGCCTTCAAATAAAAGCAAATACACCACAAAAGCTTTTGAGTATAGTGAAGGAAAGAAAAAGTACAGAAAGGGGGGTGGCGGGTGGGTAACCCGGACTGCAACAGTGAATACACTAACATCTACATTTATGATAAGTGAACACAACTGTACTATGTTCGTGTTTCACTGTTGCAGTCATTACATTTGGGTAGAATCCCAAAGCTATGGATGGGAGGATGGAACTAAACAGCATTAGGAGTGGTTATAAGGCCCTGCAGAACTGCAGTGGCAAAGCCTGCCCTGGATTTGGAGAACAGTGGTAAATGATAATGCTTTGTGAACGTATGAACAGAGCTCCAAGTAGCAGCTTCTACAATGTCTTTGGTTGGAACCCCTCTGAGAAAAGCTGCTGAAGTAGAGGCAGCCCTGGTGGAATGTGATCTGATCCCCTTGGGCACAGGTTTACCATGGTGCAAATAGCAGAAACGAATGCAGTGGCTTATCCATTTAGAAATTGTCTGCTTTGATATAGCCTTCCCCTCTGACCCTGCAGCAAATGCTACCAGTAGTTGCTCAGACTTTCTTAGAGATTTGGTCCTATTTAGGTAGAATCTTCGTTGTCTGTGTACATCCAATGAATGCAGAATCCACTCCCCCTTGTTCTGCGGATTTGTGTAAAACGTTGGCAAGTGAATGGTCTGGTTAAGAGCCACACTGGATACCACATTAGGCATAAAAGAAGGATTGGCCCTGAGGGACACCCTGCCCGGGTAAAATATAATAAAAGGCTCCACTGCCAGGAGAGCCTGTAGTTCTGAGCCCCTTCTTGCTGAAGTGACTGCCAAAAGAAAAGCTGCTTTCCAAGATAAAAAATATATATCCGCAGTAGCTGCTGGTTCAAAAGGAGGCAAGGTGAGTTTTTCCATGCAGGAGTTGGTGCTCTTCTGGGAGGCCTTAAATTTCTGGCCCCTCTAAGATACTGTTTAAGCAGAGGATGATAAAAGAGGGGAGGCTCTGTACTGTAATGAGCCAAGATGGCAGAGGCATGGATTTTTATTGAAGAAAAAGACAGGCCCTTGTCAAGCATCTTAGTCAAATATTGTAAAATCTGAGGAATATTGGGCTTTGCTGTGTCTATTCCTTGTGCTTGATTCTAATCAAAGAATCTCTTCCATTTATCAGCAAAAGATTTTCTAGTACTAGGCCTTCTGGCTTCCAAAATGACATCCATCACAGATTTACTGAGAGGTGTTGTTTGAATAATTAGTTTATTAGCCATGCTGCAAGACTCAGAGTTTGGAACGGAGTGTGCAGAATTTGATAGTTCTGCTGAGACAGTAGATGAGGTATTTGAGGCAAGTACCATGGAGGAAGGTGAGACATATTCCTTAGAAGCAGGTACCAATGCTGGCAGGGCCAGTTCTGAGCAATTAGGATAATTTTTGGTTTTTCCTGTCTGACATTTAGTAAGACCTTGGAGAGTAGAGGCAGAGGGGGAAAGGCATAGACTGACAGTTTTTTTCCAACTGAAGAATAGAGCATCCACTTTCCATGCTTTTTTGTGATGAGGTCTTGTGCAGAATTTGCTCAAATGATAATTTTTGGGAGAGGCAAATAGATCGATGTCTGGGCTCCACCATTTCTGTGTTATGCTGAAGATTTGAGGATCCAGTTTCCATTTGTGCGGGTCCATAAGATTTCTGCTTAAGTCATTCACTTTCCTGGCAGGAATTGAACTTGAAGATATATTTGCCAAGTCAAGGCTCTATTCCACAAAGGCATGGCTAGTCTGCAAAGGGGGTAGGAATGTGTACCCCCCCCTGCTTGTTTAAGTACCATATAACTGTGGTGTTGTCCGTTTTTATCAGTAGCTGTCCTGGATGAAGTAAGTCCTTGAAGGCTGTCAGAGCATTCTCAACAGCTAGCATCTCTTTCCGGTTGATATGCACATGCATTTGGTTTGGGCTCCATTTGCCTTGAATGCATCTCCCTGCCAGGTGGGCCCCCTAAGTATAGTCTGATGTGTCTGTAGTTAGGGTTTGGGTGGCAGGGGGTAGAGTGAATGACAGTCCCTTGTATTGGTGACATGTCTCTGCCCACCACAGAAACTCCTGTTGTAGGCAGGGAATGAGAGGAATCATTGTTTTCAGGCTGTGACAATGTTGACTCCATAGACTTTTTAGGTACCATTGAAGTTTCCTCATATGCAGTCTCGCATATGGAATTAGTAGAAGGCAAGATGCCATGAACCCCAAAGCCTGCAGAATTTGTCTTGCAGATAACTGGGTTTTTGTTGCCACTTGTTTGAAGTATGTTGTCAGTTGCCTTTGTTTGTCTGGCGTGAGGGTAAGCCATCTGGGCAGTTGTATTCAAGCTTGCACCCAGGAATATAATTATTTGAGAGGGTACCAGTTGTGATTTCTTTTCGTTTATGGTGTACCCTAGGCATGCTAGAAGCCTTTTTACAAACGCCAGATGTTGAAAAAGAGTGCCCTTGTCCCCTGCGTGAATGAGACAGTCGTCCAGATAAGGATAACTTTGAATGCTTCTTTGTCTGCAGAATGCAATTACTGGAGCCAGGCACTTTGTAAAGACCCTGGGTGCAGTAGAGAAGCCAAAGGGCAGTGCAGAGAACTGGTAATGCAAAAAACCTGCTTTGACGCGGAGGTATCTTCTGCATGATTCCCTTATTGGGATATACAGGTAATCCTCTTAAGTCTAGAGTTACTAACCAAGCATTCCTGCCTACATAGGCAGTAGCTGTTGTAAAGTCAGCATTTTGAATTTTAGAATGTCCAGGAACGTGTTCAGAATCTATAACTCCAGTATTGGACACCATGAATTGTCTCTTCTGGGCACCAGGAAAAGTCTTGAATAAAAGCCTTGTCCTTTTAATATTTCTGGAACCGGTTGAATAGCCCCCTTATCCATGACGGACCAGACTTGTTTCTGGGCCTCTACCCACTGGTTCTGTGGTAGATCCGGCCATCCGTTTGGAATTTGCAAAGTATGGAAATGAAATCTGTACAACTGGGATACTATGTTTAATAACCACTTGTCCTGGGTAACTAACTGCCAATTTTGAGAATGAAGTGCTAGTTTTCCCCCCAAGGGGGCTGTCAAAAGATAAGAGCTTGGTGATGGTAGAGGAAAGTCATTGAGACTGCTTACTGTAGGGTTGTACTTTGTTTCCTCCAGATTTGAAGGTGGAGGCACCACAATGCTTTGACCTGTAAGAACCTGTGATTGGTATCGGGAGCCTTTTGAGCGCCTGGATTTGCCCTGAGTGGCTCTGTTGGACACAGGAAAAGACCAATTTTTAGTAGGCCATTGCCTAATGAACCTGTGTGGCTGTACTTGCAAGAAATCTTTTACAGTTTGCATAGATTTTGCTTTGTCTTCCATTTTCTTTAAAACCTCTTCTGCCTTATTACCAAATAGAGTATCATGCTGCAAAGGGGCATCCAACAATTTAACTTTAACATGATCAGGCAGATTTTGCTCCTTGAGCCAGGCATGCCTTCTAATCACAGATCCAGTAACGACGGCCCTACAAGAGACCTCCAAGGAATCAAAACCACATTGCAAAGTATGCTTTCCAACCTACTCTGCCGAAGGCAATAATTCCTGTAACTCTATTTTCCACACAATCAGAAATCAACATCATTTTCTGTTTCAATAAGCCCATAACATGCTGTTGATATTTAAGCATATGAAACTGGCAGTTTAAAGCTCTGATTGCCAAGGTTGCAGACGTATAAACCTTCTTACCCAATCTATCCAGCGCCCTGGAATCTCTAAGAGAAGGGTAGGATTTTTGGTATAGAGGCCTTTAACACCCTTGGGACCCTGAGAAATAGTCTCAGGATCAGCAGCAGGATTTTTGAAAATAAATTTGTGGGAGTCAGGAACCCTGTAATATCTATCTGGCTTAATAGGAGCCAGAGGCAGGGAATCAGGAGCCATGCTTGATTCCGAAAACACATCATCCACAATGTCTAATACAGGAGGTATTGCCAAAGGCCTACGCTGAGGAAGGAGGAAATCCCTAAGCCTCTTTTTTATTCAGAGAAGTCCTGACTCTCCCAGGGAAAATGTTCCTTTAAAGTATGCAAAGTCTCTACAAAATAGTAATCCTCAGGAGGAGATGCAGATGGGATGGATTCCTCTGCATCAGAATCCTCATAGGATGGAATAGAAAATTCCTGATCAGAAGAATCGGAAGAAATGGAAACCTGATCTGAAGATTCATAATCAGTGCCTTGCCTAGGCCTCTTAGCATGGGGGGGGGTTGGGAACCCCTGATCAAGGTAATTAAATCCTCAGCCATTTTGATCATCTGTTTTTTAGGCATAGAGGCCTGAGCACGTGGGTCATGTGTTGTTTTTTTAGACACAGAAGTTGTTTTTCACCTTGTTTTTGTTGCTGGCATTGGTTTAATATAAAAATGTTGAGGTCTGAAAACACCCTCAGAAGCCGGTGCCTGCTCAGCGGCTCCGGATCCATCCAAGGGAGAGACATCTACGGGTTCAATACTCTGAGAATCTCGCGGCATACCGGATTCCGAATGGGTCTCGGTAGAGGCCTGCGACTCAAAAGTAGCGGGTATCAGGGGCTGCAAAGGCACCTCACTGAGTACCGGCGACTGGCTTAGGAGAAGCTTCGTCATCTGTTTTGGACCTCGACGGTCTCTGTCTTTTTCTTTGCGTTTTTTATGACCTCGAGTAGATGGATTGCTAACCGACGACATTTCAGGATAATTAAATCTTGAACCAAAACATTTAGAAGCAAAAATATACAGACGCTTAATACTGCGCTGGTTAAATCTAGCACAAAACCGACAGCAAGGCACGTTGTGATCAGGGCCTAGGCAAGGAATACAGTACAAATGAAAATCCTTATGAGGTATTTGCTTCCCACAAGTAATGCAATTATTAACTTTTACTGACATCGGTAAGGAGCAAGAAAAAGTTTCCCCAACGGGGTATTTAGCTTTAGTTTGAAGACTTCGGTTCTGAAACTCGAATACAAAGATTTCAGAAGTCGGCCGACCGGCACTTGCGAACTGCTTCGGGCACCACGCGGCAAGAAAGACTGAATAAAATTGCGTCGGCTGCATGTTTTATACCCCTGACGACACAATGTCATGGAAGAGAAGACAGCAACCGACACAGGACCCAAGACTTTGTCATTCAGGCCGACTGAGGGCAACCTGCCAGCAGATTACCCAAATGTAATGAATGCAGCAGTGAAACAAGAAGAAAATCCTGAGTGGTTCAATCTTCAACACAAGAGAAAACCCTCTCCACTCTCTGGAAGGCCGGAGGACCAGGAGAAGCCCCTTCTCTTCCTCCGGAGCAGAAAAGTACTGTTGTGTACACTTGCCATAAATGCAGATGTTAGAGTGCATTCACTTTTGCAGTCATTACATTTGAGTAATCCTGCTGGCAGGTTGCCCTCAGTCGGCCTGAATTCCAAAGTCTTGGGTCCTGCGTGGGCTGCTGTCGCCCCTTCCCTGACATCAAGTCGTCAGGGGTATAAAAGAAGCAGCAGACGCCATTTTCTTCAGTTTTTCTTGCCCCAGATGTCAGGTGCCCCCTAAAAGCAAAAAAAAAAAAAAATATATATATATATATATATATATATATATATATATATATACACATATACACACACACACACACACACACACACACATAAAAATACATGCACCAATATAACTTTTACCTTCATCTACAAGCAAATACACCACATAGATTGTATAAATCAGAGAAGGAAAGAAAAGTTCCAGCAGTAAAAAGGGGGATGGCGGGTGGGTAACCTGGACTGCAACAGTGAATACACTCGAACATTTCAATTTATGGTAAGTGTACACAACTGTACTATGTTCTTCGTGTTTCACTGTTGCAGTCATTACATTTGGGTACAGTCCCAAAGCTATGGTTTGGAGGCTGGAGCTAAACAGCATTAGGAGCTTCTATGAGGCCCTGCAGAACTGCAGTGGCAAAGCCTGCCCTGGATTTAGAGTAGAGTGGCAAATGATAGTGCCTCTAGGGCATCTGGATCTGCCCCTTTGAGGTCTGTCTGACACAGGAAAGGCCCAATTCTTTGTAGGCCAGTGTCTACTAAACCTAGGCGGCTGTACTTGTAAAAAATCTTTGACAGTTTGCATAGATTTATCTTTGTCCTCCATTTTCTTTAACACCTCTTCTGCCTTAACACCAAACAAAGCATCATGTTGTAAAGGTGCATCTAATAAATTTAACTTTGACATGATCAGGCAGATTTTGTTCCTTTAACCAAGCATGCCACCTAATTACAGATCCCGTAACTGCGGCCCTGCAGGAGGCCTCCAAAGAATCAAAACCACATAGCAAAGTATGCTTTCCAACTTGTTCAGCTGCATGCAATAAATCCTGCATTTCCTTGTTTTCTGCACATTCAGGGTTTAACAACATTTTCTGTTTAAGCAATGCCATGACATGTTGCTGATATCTGAGCATATGAAACTGACAGTTTAAGGCCCTTATAGCCAAGGTAGCAGATGTGTAAACCTTTTTTCCCCATCTATCCAGTGCCCTAGAATCTCTGTCAGAGGGGGTAGGGTTTTTTGCTGCAGAAGCCCTAACTCCTTTGGGACCCTGTGAAATAGTTTCTGGGTCTGCAGAAGGGTTTTTAAAAAGGACTTTATGAGAGTCGGGAACCCTGTAATATCTGTCAGGCTTAACAGGAGCTGGAGGGTAAGGAGTCAGGGGTAAAGACTAGACTCCGAAAACACATCATCTACAATGTCTAACACGGGTGGAATGGCTAGAGGCCTGTGTTGAAGTAGTAAAAGGAAATCCCTGAGCCTCTCTAGATTCTGAAAAATCTTGGCTCTCCCAGTGGAAATGCTCCTTCATGGTATGCAAGGTTTCCCCAAAAGAATAGTCCTCTGGAGGAGAAGCTGAAGGTATAGATTCTTCAGTATCAGAATCCTCATGGTGGGAAGAGAATATTCCTGATCAGGAGAGGAATCAGAAGAAATAGAAACCTGATCTGAAGATTCATAGTCAGTCTCTTTCCTAGGCCTCTTATCAGGAGGGGTATGGGAGCCCCTGATCAAGGTGAGTTTGTTTCTTTGCTTTAGAAGGTGCTTTAGTCCTTGCCTTTGAAACTGAAGAGGGTTTAATGCAAAGATGTTTAGGTGTGAAAACAACTTCAGAAGCCGGTGCCTGCTCAACGGCTCCAGACCCATCTGAGGGAATAGTATCCGAGGCTCCAACACCTTGAGTTTCCAGCGGCATGGCCGACTCCAAGTGGGAGTCGGTAGCGGCCTGCGCCTCTAAAGTAGTGGGCATCAGGAGCTGCGAAAGCGCCTCACTGAGAACCGGTGAACCAGCGACTGGCTTAGGAGAAGCTTCGTCGTTGGTTTTGGACCTGGGTTGTTTCTCTCTCTCTTTTTCTTTGCGTTTTTTGTGAACTCCGGTAGTCGGTTGGCTATCAGACGACATTTCTGGATAATTAAACTGGCGTCCAAAATAGTTTAAAGCAAAATCATACTGACGCTTAATAGTGCATTGGTTAAATCTAGCACAAAACCGACAACCAGAAATGTTGTGATCAGGGACTAGGCAAGGAATACAGTAAGAATGAAACTCCTTATGAGGTATTTGCTTTCCACAAGAAATACAATTATTTACTTTTTCTGACTTTAGTCTGGAGCAAGAAAAAAGTTTCCCCAATGGGGTACTTAGCTTTACTGAAGACTTCGGATCTGAAATTCGAACACGAAAATCTCAGGAGTCGGCCGACCAGCACTTGCAAACTGTTTCTGCTTCGGGCACCACGCGGCAAGAAAGACTGAAGAAAATGGTGTTGGCTGCTTCTTTTATACCCCTGGCGACCTGACGTCAGGGAAGGGGTGACAGCAGCCAACGCAGGACCCAAGACTTTGGAATTCAGGCCGACTGAGGGCAACCTGCCAGCAGGATTACCCAAATGTAATGACTGCAACAGTGAAACACGAAGAACATCTACAGAGAAACAATAGGCAGAACTCACACTGGACCCAGGGTATCCAGAAGGAATCAGACCTGAGCTATCAAGTGCAGAAGTGCCTAAGAGAAGGGATGGTTCTGAAAAGGACAGAACAAATCCCAGTTCCCAAATCCGACACTAAAATGGCCAAACAGGGCTAGTCAAAGGCATCCTCTGTGTCGAAGAAGGGAGCTTTCTCTGTACCGAGTTTGATGCACACATTAAACCTGAATCCTGTGGCTCCAAAGCTGCGAGATGGATCAGAGGAATACTGATGGGGTGACCTGGGTAAGCTCATGGATCTGACTGGGACAGAGTAGAGACTACACCCATCTGGATCTAGGCCTTAAGAAACCTCATCATCCTGTCCATACCCATCCCAGACAAGCTTTTTGAGGATCCAGAAAAAGCCGACAAGGGGGACCTAGAGTGCTTTGACTTGGAGGACAGAGCAGGGGATTTCTTCGAGGTTCTAGGATTTAAGGGAATAAGGTCCAAAGTTGGAGCCAAAAAAGACGTCAGGGAAATGGTAATAATCTTCCCCAGAACTGAGGATGCTGTAGGATCCAATTTGGGAGCTAACTTCTGCGGATCTGAAGTCGAATCCGCAGATTTCTTAGGCTTCTTATGAGTGAAAGAGTCCCACGGGAAGGCAGGGAGGGGACTTCTTTTTATACTCCTTAGGGCCAGAAGAAGAAGCCAAAGAAGGGGTCTGAGCCTCCGAAGCCAAGAAGGGAAGAAGCACCCCAAGAATAAGTTTATTTCATCTGTCTGCAAGGGCCTAAGGATTAAAGGCAGCACAGATGTAACATTCTGCTTTTAAATGATCAATACCAATGCAGTACATGCACTCCTTTTCTGCATCCTCAATGGGGATTTTATGCCCACAAGAAGTGCAAAGTTTGAAGCCGGGAACTGGTTTGTCAGCCATATTTGACGAAAGGAGCCCGCCAAAAAAACTGTTAAGAACAGGTAAGTCTAGAAATATAAATACTACAGAACTCTAATGGATTACAAGATAAGCCTTATACTGTAATTTTAGAATAATAGTACATTTAAACAAACAATTTAATTATCCTGGTGTACTTTTTTTTTTTTTTTTAAATATATGAAAGAAGAAGAATGCGCGCGCGAGCGCACACACACACACACACACACACACACACACACACACACCTAAAAGAAAAAGGAAAGAAGAAATAGAATATAACCAATTACAAATTCAAAGTAAAAGCTACCAAAATAATTAACCACACCTGAGAGTATGAAATCCGCATCTGAATCACTGAAGCGGCAAATGAGATTTGGGGTAGCTGAGTAGAAGTAAGGCATTGTGGGCATGAGGGATGAGATCAAGTGTAAGATCCAAGTCTGTGGAATGTGGCTGAGCCAGATTCGAGGGTCAGATCAGAGACCCTATCATGAGGAGGAATGAAGGAGACAACATCAGATAAGAAATTAAAGATCAAGCTAGCAAATCCACTCTGATCCTGCCCAGCTCGCTATTCGTGTCCGACTGTCACCTCAATGACTGCAATTGTTGTTTTTGTTCTGATGCTGCATATTTTAATCCCTGCTGAAACTAAGTACTGTTCAATCTTCTGATAAGATAATAAAAACGATTGGTAAAACCCAGATAAAAAGTGGCATACTAGCATCATTCCCTTAACACACTTGATGCCACTCAAAAACATTTAATGTACGCAATTACTGGGTTTGCGCAGCTATACCTACAGTACATGGGGGGGGCTACCATTACAAAGCAATTCCGCAACAGTGAAAAATTATTATTCGATATGTAACAAAGTTGTATCTTTTAAAGTGACTAAGGAAGTTACTTCTGTTGTTCACATTATCCATTTCAAGACAGAATATATAGTAACAGGGCCAGCTTTCTACTTTTAGCAAAAAGGCAAACTGAAAGTATTTGCTTTTGTAAACCAGACAATCATTTTCTGGACAGCAGTACTATTATCAACGTAAATGTAGGAAAAAGTAATTGTCTTTTCAATATAACATTCTAAGATATGACAGATATTGAACGTATGGCAAAATTCAATAATACGAGGATTTCCTAGGTGCAAGTTTTCAAGTTATGCAAAACGTCCTAATTATAAAAAATTTTACAGATACATTATGGACACTAGCACACTGGTTAATAGACTCAAAACATACCTTGCCTCCCTGGGAAGACTATTACTATATCTATGGAAAGGCAGCATATAAATGGTTACCGGAAAACTGGAATGGAAGTTGTTTTATTGGCTATATAATTTCTGCTACACAACATACCACTAGTTTACCCAGTGGAAACATTTATACTGTCCAAAATACTCAGACTGTAAAAATATCCAGTTGGAAAGACTGAGACTTCATGGATCTAGCATCATGATTTAGAAAAAACAGCTTTTAAAGGACCTTCTCATATGGACCTTAGTGATGATGTCATTTCTGGTGCTACTATATTACCTGCTTATGGGGCTGCAAAATCAATTTGGGAGCGGAGGAAGCTCTCTAAACTGAAATGTTGAACAATGCTACATTTGAATCTATGAATTTAATTACTATGAAGCCAACTGCAATGTGAGCAATGGTGTTGCAAAACAGAACAGCACATTATTTCATGCATTTGCGTCAAAAGGAGGTACGTGCGTGCTCGTGCACAAGGAATGCTGCAAGTTTATTTCCGATAACGAGCATGCAATATGAAGTCATTTGAAAATCATCCAAAAGGTGGCTAAACTATCAAATACCACAAAAGCAGATAATTCACAATGGGCTTGGCTAACTAATTTGTTTTCAGGATGGGGAGGAGAGGTTTTGAAATTCATTACTGCTATTATTACTCTGGCTTTATTTTGCTTTTATTTCTATGTAAAACTCTGATAACCAAGTTTACTGCATGTCAATCTGTCACTTGGTTACACAACGAGCATGTTGGTCATTTCAAAAATGTGCCATTTACAGATCATGCAAATGAAGCTCATATGGAAAGTGAAAATAAAAAAAAAAAGTTTTTGAAAGTTTTGGGAATTATATGACAATGATCTTTGGTTTGTATAAGATGTTATACAGTATGAGCGTGCTTTCCACGCATCCAATGATGGACTGTAAAGGGTTAAAATGATTACTGCCATGTATTTCACATAGGCTGGTGTATGTGCTCGCAAAAGTATTGTGAAACGTTGGAAAAGTACGGAATATTAAGTTCTGTTTCTTGAGCTTGAGGCAGTACTTAATCACATGATAAAATGAAACTTATTCCTTACTAGGCTCACATGCAGGTAAAGAAACAGCAGATTTTTTTTTTTGTTTTGTTTTTTTAACAAAACTCAGCATTTTTCTATTGGATGTTTAGTAGAGTCTGAGAAATTAAGTTTATTGCCTTGATGAGCTTTTCCTATAAAGAAACCATGAATTTCTTTGTTCAGGGAGACATGCCTTTTAGAAAAGTGTCTCCCACACGCAAATCTGTTTAATAAAAAGTTATACCTTGCTCAGCTACAGACTGAAGTATTTTATTTAACCTTAACAGAAGCAATCCTGTTCACTGAAAATTGTAGGCAAAAAAAATCAAGAACCTTAGAAATCAGTGGTGAAAATGCATCTATGTGCCCAAAAAACAAATCTTTTTCATTTACTTTTTAGGCTTCTCTAGTGGAAGCTTTGTGGAGTAACAGAATGCGACGGACAGGGGAGGGACAGCCTGGGCTATCTAGCAATCAATGGAAACGGAGAAACCACACGGTCAACGTGAGGCTTGAAATGTCCATATGAGTCACGTTTGTCGAGAAAGACAGTAGGTCTGGAGTTGGATCCAGAATGGTGGATGTAGAAGATGAGGCTAAAGGAAGGGAAACCAAATCTGACAACACCACTAAGGGGCAATGAGGATAACTGTGCTCATCAAGCTACTTTCTGTAGAAATTTAGGTATTAAGGGTAATGGGAGGTAACCATAACGGAGACCAGAGGGCCGGGCCAAACATGAAGCAGAGTGCCCTTGGGAACTCCCCCACTTGGGGGGGGGGGTCAGGGCAAAAAAACCTGTTGTACTTGTTGAAAGAAGATGCACAGAGATCACAGCATGGTTGACCCCATCAATGGAAACTTCTCTACACCACCTTCATGTTAAGACACTGCTCATGAGGCATTAGAATAGATTTGCTCAACTTGTCTTACTACTGTTTTCCTACTTCCAATTAAATATTTTTAGCCCGTGGCTGTGTGTTCTGGTGTTTTGCTGTGATTTCTGGAATTTATCAATTACTGTTGTGCTATACACCAGATATATCCAAGTACTTTGCAGGACTTCCCCAGCATGTACGCGGATAACAGAAAGCAATTGGATGAGATCATCCATTGCCACACTCTCATAGCTTCTCAACAAAGAGGGTGAAATCTGATTCCCTCTTGTTTGTTGATATACCAGACCACCAACATATTGTCCATATAAATCTCAATAGTCCTGTTTGGGAGAGTGTTTTGAAAGGCTTGCAATGTTAGAACAGCTCTCATCTCCAGGACATAGATATGCATGTGGGCCTCTTTGTGGGACCGTGTGCCTTGGACCATCCGTCACAAAAAGTGCTCCCCCACCCAATATGAGAGGCGCCAGTGGTCACTGTGGCCTTCAGGTGATGGAGAACAAAGGGACGGCCTTCTTGTATGACTGGAATGAGTCCAGCACAGAAGGTAATTTTTGCAAACTTGAATTATTTGACTTGACTGGATAAACATTGATGGAAAATAAACATAGAAAAATAAGCAAAGTACCTGGATAAATCTGGTGTAGAGCAAAACAGTAATTGATAAATTCCAGAAATCAAAGTAAAACACCAGAACACACACAGCCAAGGGCTAAAAATATTTAATTGGAAGTAGTAAAACAATAGTAAGTGCTTTCATAATGAAATTGCTTCAACAGACTGCCATTAACAAAATACACCAAAAAGATATAGCACTGAACAGCCTATCAGCCTTATCCAATTAATAGCAGCCAATGAAATCTTACAGTTAGTCAAGCCATGTAAAAGCAACATCACTCACTTACAAAAATGCATACAATAACAAGAACAAAAAAGAAAAAAAGAGAAAGTACAGTTTTGTACCTACCATAAATGTAGATGTCCGAACTGGATAGCATCTGCAGTCATAACAACTGGGTTGTCCTGTCGTCAGGCAGCCCTTCGGTCGGCCGGATTCCAAAGTCCGGGTCCGGCTTCGGCTGATGTCGCACTTCACCCGACGTCATCTCTGCTGGTCTTCGGGTATAAAGGCATCAGCCGACGCCATTTTCTTCAGTGTTTCTTGCCCCAGATGCCAGTTGCCCTCTTGGAAGGCTAAATTTTGGGTAAAAATGCCAATGTTTCCCAAAGGATAGAAGGCAAACACAAAAAATAAGCATGTATGTACATATATACAAACAAATACACCATAAGAGACTCCCCACCAGCTAGCTATTAGGAGGGTAAATACCCTAGGAGTACCACAGAGGGAAGGAGGGAGGGTAATCCTGACTGCAGATGCTATCCAGTTCGGACATCTACATTTATGGTAGGTACAAAACTGTACTATGTCCTTCATGGATGCATCTGCAGTCATAACAACTGGGTAGAATACCATAGCCAACTAGGAACGGTGGAAGAATAGATTATGGTGTGGTTAGGATCCCTTGCAGTACAGCAGTGGCAAACCCTGCTCAGGATCTGGAATACAGAGGTAAATTATAATGCTTGGCAAATGTATGCACGGAGGTCCAAGTAGCCGCCTCAATAATGTCCTTGGTTGCCACTCCTCGTAAGAAGGCTGTGGTAGTGGCTGTTGCTCTTGTAGAATGAGGTCATATGTTCTGTGGAATTGGTTTTCCATGGAAGGAGTAACAGAATCGTATGCAATTTCCTATCCATTTGGAGATTGTCTGTTTGGAAATTGCTTTTCCTTCCCTTCCTGTTGCATAGGCTACAAAAAGCTGGTCAGTTTTTCTGTTACTTTTTGTTCTGTCCAGGTAGTAGCGTAGCTGTCTGTGTACATCCAAGGTATGCAGCATTCTTTCCCTTCTGTTTTGTGGGTTGGGGAAGAAGGTAGGTAGGTGGATTGCCTGGTTTAGGGACACTCTGGATACCACCTTAGGTATAAATGTAGGATTAGTCCTCATGGACACTCTGTCTTGGTGGAAGATTAGGAAGGGTTGTACTGCCATTAGGGCCTGAAGTTCAGAAACCCTCCTTGCTGAGGTTATTGCCAGTAGGAAAGCAGTTTTCCATGAAAGATGCTGTAGGTCTGCTGTTGCTGCTGGTTCAAAAGGTGCGAGTGTCAACTTTTCTAGCACAAAGTTCAAATCCCAAGCTGGCAGTGGTGGTTTCCTAGGAGGTTTTACATTCTTGATCCCTCTGAGGAACTGCCTGAGTAGAGGATGTGAGAAGACAGGTGGATCAAAGCTGTATTCTGCTGAAATAGCTGATGCATGTATCTTGATGGAGGAATAGGACAGGCCTGTATGTAGAAGCTCTGCCAAGTACTCTAGAATGTTAGCCATATCTATGTTCGACACATCCTTCCCTCTTTCAGCACTCCAAATGACAAACCTTTTCCATTTCCCTGCATAGTTCCTTCTTGTTGAAGGTCTGCGGGCTTCAAGGATAATGTCTTTAACCCTTTGGGAGAGATCTGGAATAGTTGCTGCTATGTGATGTGCCATGCAGTCAGCTGCAACGTTTTTAGGTTTGGATGCATGATGCTGTAGTTGTTCTGAGTTAACATCAAAGGCATCAGGGGTATTGACCACATTTTGTCCCGAGACATGCTCCTCAGCAATGGGTACCAGTGTTGTCTTGGCCAGTTTGGAGCTATCAGGATTATCCTTGGTCGTTCCTCCTTGATTTTAGTAATACCTTGTGTATCAAGGGAAGAGGTGGGAATGCATATGCTGTCAGGCCTTTCCAGCTGAAGGAGAGCGAATCCACTTTCTATGCAAGTTGATGGAATGTCCTTGTGCAGAATTTTTTGAGCTGGTGGTTGAGAGGGGAAGCGAATAGATCTATCTGTGGCATTCCCCATTTCTTTGCGATGGTCTTGAAGATGTCCGGGTGTAGCATCCATTCGTGAGCATCCGAGGTGGTTCTGCTTAACATGTCTGCTAGAGTGTTCTCCTTTCCCTGTACAAAAATTGCCTGTAACTGGATGTTGTAGCTGAGTGCCAGGTTCCAAAGGTCCAAAGTCATTCTGCATAGGGGTATGAATGAGTGCCTCCCTGTTTGTTGATGTACCACATGACTGTGGTGTTGTCTGTCCTTATCATCAAATGGCCTTCTTTGAGGAATGGTCTGAATTTTTGGATTGCCAGTTTTACTGCCAGCATTTCTTTTAGGTTGATGTGCAGGTGAAGTTGGTCCTGTGTCCACAATCCTTGCACGCATTTGCCCAGCATGTGAGCCCCCCATCCTAGGTCTGAGGCGTCTGTTGTGATGGTTTGGCTTGCTTGATATTTGTGAAAGGGTAAGCCTGGGTTTGACTGGCATGCTTGAGCCCACCATAGGAACTCCTGTTTTAGGCATGGAATTAGTGGAATTTCTGTTTCTAGGCTGTGCCTGTGTTGGGACCATAAATTCTTTAGGTACCACTGTAGTTTTCTCATATGCAGTCTGGCATGTGGAACCAAGATTATGCATGATGCCATGAAGCCCAAGGCCTGCAGAACTTTTCTTGCTGTTAGCTTGCTGTGGTTTGTTAGTGCCAAGAAGTAAAGAGGGAGATCATTTTGTTTTTCTGCAGTTAGGAATGCCATTTGTTTTACTGTGTCCAATTCCGTGCCCAAGAATGTCCTTGTTTGGGATGGAATCAGCCTTGATTTTTGCAAATTGACTGTGTATCCCAGTGCTTGTAGCAAGTAAATGACCCTTTGTAAATCTGTTGTCAGCTTGCTTTTGTTGTCCCCTTGTAGCAGGCAGTCGTCCAGGTATGGATAAATTTGGATTCCCTGAAGTCTGCAGTGGGCGATTACTGATGCCAGGCATTTTGTGAATACTCTGGGCGCAGTAGATAAGCCAAAGGGCAATGCTGAGAATTGATAGTGCTCTGATCCTGCAAGAAATCTGAAGTATCTTCTGCAAATTGGTCGAATGGGGACGTGCAGGTATGCCTCCTTGAGATCTAGAGTTACCAGCCAACACTCCTTGCCCAGCATGGGAAGAAGTTGCTGTAGGGTCAGCATCTTGAATTTTGGGACAATGATGTATGTGTTTAAGGTGGACAGATCGAGAATAGGTCTCCAACTTTTTTCCTTTCTTGGAACTAGGAATAGTCTGGAGTAGAATCCTTTTCCTTGTTCTGTTATTGGTACTCTTTCCACAGCTCTCATCTTTGTTAATTGCATTATCTGCTGTAGAGCTTCTGTTTTTGATGTGGAGGTAGGTTTGGCATTCCTCTTTTGACTGGTATAGGGTGGAAGTGGAAGCGGTAACCTTGGTCTATGGTTTGCAAAATCCACTTGTCTTTTGTGATATAGTGCCAGTTCTTTGAAAATAAGGTTAATTTTCCGCCTAAGGGTGCTGCTATTTGTTCCTGGTAGGCGGAGTTAGAATCAAGTCACTGTGATTGCCCTGTTGTAGTGGTAGTGGCTGTGCCTGTGGCTCTGTTATTACCTTGCCACTGTCGTCCTCTGTAGGCACCCCTCTGGATTGATTTCTGCCTCTGGTTCCTGCCCCTTTGGGATCTTGTGGAGTCAGGAAAGGACCAATTTTGGCAGGCCAGTTCCTGCTAAACCTTGGGGCTGAACCTGCAAGAAATCTTTAACCGTTTGTACAGATTTTGCCTTTTCTTCCATTTTCTTCATTACCTGCTGGGCAGGTGTACCAAACAAACTGGTCTTATCCATAGGAGCATCTAATAACTTAGCTTTAACATGATCCGGTAAAACTTGTTCCTTCAGCCATGCATGTCTTCTTATCACTGTGCCAGTCATGGCTGATCTAAATGAAGCCTCCAGTGCATCATAGCCACATTTTAAGGAATGGTTACTAACCTGTTGTATGTTATTTACCATTTCTAATAGATTTTCTTATCTATAGAGTCATCAGAGGATAGCTTTTTAGTTAACTGATCAAGCATAAACTCTTGGTATTGTATCATGTGAAACTGACAGTTTAAAGCTCTAGCTGAGAGAGTAGCAGAGGTGTAAACCTTTTTGCCCCATCTGTCTAAAGACCTGGCTTCCCTTTCAGAAGGAATAGGGTTTTTGCTGTGGTTGAGGCTACTGCCTTAGGGCCCTGGGATATAGTTTCGGGTCTGCAAGAGGGCCTTGTATAGGTGATGATGAGTGTCTGGCACCCTGTAAAATCTATCTGGTTTGGCAGGTGCTGGAGGTAAAGAATCTGGTGCAGTGCAAACATCATTAAATGCATCGTCCACAACAGAGAGGACAGGAGGTATAGCTAAGGGCCTGTGTTGTGGTAGGTGCAGAAAAGTCCTAAGTCTTTTCCTGGAGTCTGAAAAATCCTGTTCCTGCCATTGGAAATGTTCTCTCATGGCATGTAAGGTTTCCCCAAAGGAGAATTCTTCTGGTGGGGAAGCAGCTGGAATGGATTCTTCAGCATCTGAGTCCTCAAAATTGGAGAAAGGAGCCTCTGGCTGGTCTGTAATATCTGAGTCTTCCGCAGAATCATCAGAGGACACAGGCTCGAGGGGCTCTGCTCTAGGTCTCTTTTCTGGGGGCTGAGAGGCCCTGTCTGGGTGAGGTTGAGATCCCCTAATTAAGGATATTAAATCTTCTGCCAGAGTAAGCATTTGTGAACTAGAAGTGGGCCTGGTTGAGGGGGGTTTAACAGGCACTGACTTAGTAGATTTGGCTGCTTTAGCCCTGGCGAAGGCCTTAATAGACATGGCTGCAGGAGGCCTAGCAGCACCAAGTGCTGGGGTAGAGACATCCAAAGGGATGGTGTCTGATAAGTCACCAGTAACCACTGTAGTAGGTAAAATTTCTGAGGCCGATTCAAGTAAGGTAACCGGAACCTCAGTAGTAGTCATTGATTCGGCTGTACTCTGATCAGTTTTCTCGGTTTCGGCCGAAACCGAGACACTCGCGGTTTGCTTAACCATGGTTTCGGCCGAAACCGCGGACCGCGAGTGTCGGTCTTTTTCTTTGCGGTTTTTAATAATTTGGGTAGTCGGAGGATCCGACAGCATAATGTACGCAAATTCAGAGCCGAAAAAATGTTCAGCAAACTCCGACCGACGTCTAAGCGTTCGTCGGTTGAAAGAAGCACAGGCCGAACAGGCTGCTACGTCGTGGTCTGGGCCTAAACAAGGCAAACAGTAAGAGTGGAAATCTTTATGAGGTATTTGTTTCCCACAAGTTAAACAGTTACTGACTTTTTCTGACATCGGCTGAGGCAAGAAAGAGTCCCCAACGGGGTACTTAGCTTTTAGAAGTCTTCGAAGGAGTATTCGGTAGTAGTAATCTCTGGATCTGACCGACCGGCACTTGCGAACAGCTTCTGCTTGAGCCACGGCAAGAAAGACTGAAGAAAATGGCGTCGGCTGATGCCTTTATACCCGAAGACCAGCAGAGATGACGTCGGGTGAAGTGCGACATCAGCCGAAGCCGGACCCGGACTTTGGAATCCGGCCGACCGAAGGGCTGCCTGACGACAGGACAACCCAGTTGTTATGACTGCAGATGCATCCATGAAGGACATCAAAGGGGGTGGGGTGGGCATTTATAAATCAATGCTTCAGCCAACGTGCTTGTAGGAAAGGTTTCAATGTAACTGCATCATTTATTCCTGGTATTTTATCAGCTCAAACTGAAGAATCCACTTCTGTTCAGCTGACTCTGTCCTATTCTTTTTCACCCCCTCTGACATTGTCAGTAACCACCTCTAGCACAAAAAAATCTAAACTTGCGTTCTGGACCAAATTCTGTAACATGTTTTGCTATGGCACTACTTTCTTTTACATCCCTAATGTCTCCAATATGTTCCAACATACACTGTTTAAAAGAGAGATTATTCTTTCCAATATAATACACACGGCAGAACACACAGTAGATAAAACAGGCTACATTGCGGGTCCTGCAACTGGCATAGAACCTACACTCCATTAGGAAACCCTCACTATGGTGCTTACAGCCAAGTTCCACGTGTATGTGACTACATGCAGAGCATCCCTTACAGGAATAAGTCCCAAGCCTCTGTGAATCAACAGAAGTGCCACATTTATAAGGTCTATAGCAAAGTAGTCTCTTTAATGATAAATTATTCCTAAGGTAAAGATGGGCTTATCTCCAACTATTTCCCTGAGCTGATCTGAAGCTAGTAATATATTCCAGTTTTACTTAAATATATCACAGAAAAGATTGACATCACTGGATTATGTCAGTGCAATTCTGATATTATTGTAGGAGTATTCACTACATCAGAAAAAATAGGGCCTACCCTTAGATTCTCGCTCTTTAAGACACTGATCAATACAGTGGTCCAATTCTCTCACTGTATAACCCCCCCCCCTAGATAGAAACTCACTTTTAAGTTGTTGTAGGGCTACCATATAGCCTCATTATTCTCAGAACCTGCCCTCTTACTACATTCCTAGCAACGTGTCTAGGATGCATACTCATTTTGTGTAAGAGGGCATTCATGCGTGTAGGTTTCCTATATAAACTGGTACTCACAGAACCAAGATCTGTCTTCCCAACAGTCGCATCAAGAAAATGTATTTCTTCTCTTGAATGCTGACAAGTGGATCTCAAAAAAGATGTCACATTCTGCGGACATTCCAAAAACTCATGAAGTAGTTGGAGTGACCTTTCCCCATAGAAAAAATATATCATCCACAAACTTGGTGTACCAGATGATATGACAAGAGCTAAGTTGGCGTAGCTATTGACACAAGCTGTGCCCATAGATACGCCAACCCTCTGAAGATAGAACTCATCTTTGAACAAAAATATATTATTCTCTAAAATGTCCAAAAGCATACAGATAAGTTCATTTTGTCATCAGCAAAAACATTTCTACCCGTTAAAAATCCCGATATTATCTACACCCCAGGTGATAGGGATGATTCTAAATCCATGGTCACAAAAATATATTCACTTCTGATACCAGTAACTTTACCATATAACTTTTCAACAAACACTTGGTGTCTCTAAGTACATTACTCACATGATCTAAAACATGACAAAGGGTATTTTCTAAGTATATTGATAGTGGTTCAGTCGCTCGCCCTACATTAGACACTATAGGTCTCATGGGTGGGTTGACCACATCCTTATGTATTTTGGGTAAGCCATATAGAACAGGAACTGTGGGATGCTCAACATTAAAGTATTTAAACAAGTCTTCAGAGACAGAGCCACACATTAACAAATCAAACACTAAAAATGACACTTTCTCCATAATTCCATTAACAAAGCTCTTTGAGACAGAAGCACCACCTAAATGCTGTAACATTTGCTCGTAATAGAACAATTTATCCAGTACAACAATCCCCCCTCTCCTGTATCCGCAGATCGAATTTCAACAACAGAAATGTCCTTAAGCTCATTCAAAGCTTTTACTTCAGCTGCATTCATATTATAAAAAGCAGTATGTCGTTTATGTAAAAACACTTCTCTATTGTCTCTCTCACACAAATTTAAAAAAGTATCAACAACTGAATTGCTTTTAGGCATATAAATGCTAGTTTTTTTAAATAAATTAATATTGCCAGTCATTTGTGGAAATTCGATTTTCAACAATGTCCTACAAAACATTTTAAGGTCTTTAAGCACATCTACCATGTCAGTCTTTTTATTTCATGCCGACTTGCTGCTCCTCCATGCTCTGAATCTGTCACACTCATTCCCTCCTAGTTCGTCTCCTGGATCACCCTTTCTGGTTGATAGGCAGGGATCCTTTGAAGGATAAAGAACAATGATCTCCTGTAGAATATAATCTGTTGTAGCTAAAATGCTACTTCCCACGGCAGCAGTAACTGTATGTGCCTCCTTGACAGTCGCTTCTTGTGCCCCAGCAGGCACTGGTACAGGATCTGTCAATGTCACTCCTGCAGCTATGGAAACCGGAGTTTCTATTCTCCGTGAATTAATACCATCCAAGTCATCCACATTAGACTGCACTTCGCTTTCTCTTGGCCAAGAAAACACTGCCACTTTCCTGAAATCCTTTATATCTTTCTGTAATTTCTTTGTTTTAGTTGCACAGTCTTTTCACGTAACTAGAAATATTCTCATATAAAATATCACGTTTGTCTCCTTTATCAGTCCCATAGCTTGAATAAATAATAGTTTGTAGCTCCTTAATGGCATTTAACAGTTCTTTCTCCTGAGGCATAAAAAAGTCTACTAAAAGCCTCATGCAATCGGCACTTGGATGTAAATTAAATGCTTGCCACTGTTTAAGGAGCGCAGGAAAGGTCTCACCATATGTGGGCATTGTTAGGACTCAAGCCCCTAGGAGTAACCTTGTGATGTAATGAAGCCTCTAGGTAAAACCTTTGCCACTGAAGTCACTTAAATTTACACAATTTATTCTCCAAGTCTCTCAGATGTTTATTAAATGAGAATTGCATACCCTCATCAACGAGAGTTGTTTGTCCTTGCAATTCAGTTGTATCAAACTGTGGATTCACATCTGCTCGCAGCATCCTGTTCAAACGCTCTAACACAGATGAAGTTCTAAATGCTGGATTGTAATCCAGCTCAATATTTCGCACTTCAGCCATGCTCCAGTCCAAAGCCAGACGAACAACAAACGTAGAAAAACAAGCGAAGTGCCTGGATAAATCTGGTGTAGAGCACAACAGTAATTGATAAATTCCAGAAATCACAGCAAAACACCAGAACACACAGGCCCACAGCCACTGGCTGATAAAGCAATTTCATTGTGAAAGCACTTACTACTATATGCCTACTTCCATTTAAATATTTTAGCCCATGGCGTTTTGCTGTGATTGCTGGAATTTATAAATTACTGTTGATGGAAAACAGATCACTGGGTCCCAAGTGTCCACTGAAGGATCCTCATATGGCACATAGTCAGCAGTACAAGAGTGATTCCCACTGACATAGATCACAATGCTTGGAATATCAGACAAACTGAAAGAGAAGAGCTTTGAATGATCTTTTTGACCTGGGACTGAATTGTCTGAATCTGAGACAGAGGGAAAGAAGCCCTCTGAGTGACTGCATTAAAACGAGCACAATGAATTACAAAATCTAGACTGAAATAGTTGAAATTTGTTGCGACTGATGGAAATTCCCAGACAACAGCACAACTGGATTAAGAGGTTCCAAGTTTAAATTAATTGATGCCTTATCAGAGCAGTTAGGAGCCAGTCATCAAGAAAAGGAAACACACAATCCCTACAGTCTCAAGTGAGCTACTACTGCTGCCACAGACTTGGTAAACACACCCTGGGGCTGTGGTGAAACCAAAGGGCAGTGCTCTGAATTTGTAATGACCATCTCCCAGAAGAAGGCATATATATCTACTGGGCTGCCTAATCATTTTTTATGTTTCATTACACATCCTGAAGCTCTATGGAGCACATTCAGCTGTCCTTGTGCAGAAAGGGCAGAATGGACTGAATCGTGACTATCCAAAACTTCATACACTACGCCGATCTATTTAGTTTGCTGAGATCAAAGACTGGTCCTCCATTCCCGATTTTTTTTTTTGGCACTAAAGAATATTGAAAAAGTTAGACTCCTCCTGATCGGGGGGACCTCAAGGATGACTCTTTCTAGCAGCTTGTTTATTTCTAGTGCTGCTGCTTCCTTCTGACTGGTTGGAACATTGGGGATTTTATTTGCTACTGGGGGGAGTGAATGGGGAAATGGTTTGCTATAACCTCTGGATAATATCCGCCGCACCCATAAATCTTTCGTAATTTCTAGCCAGGCTCTCTGGTACAAGGAAAAATTATCCCCGACTGCCTCCAGAGATGGACAGTCAGGCCTCCTTTCAGGAGTGCGACAGAATCTATCAGAGAAAGTATCCCTAAATCCCTGGTTATGCGGTCCACCTTTGCTGCAGGGGACAGTGCCTTCCATTCGAGTTCCCCCCTCTGTCCTTGCGGGAACTTGTCTCCAGGGGAATCCTGGAAGGGACCCTGGGATTTTCTGAACCACATTTTCCATCCCCCTCACTGGTTTCTAGAAAAGTCTGTTGAAGGGTCAAGAAACATACGCCCACAGCAGACAGGGTTTTCCCTTCCTGCTTATGCCTAAAAAGTACATCTGAGGCCAAATAAGGAAGTTCTGTCGAAAGGATTATTTACAAAAGATTTGAATGGTTCTGCAAAGTCACACAATCACATCCAGGCATGTCTTCTGATGGAAATGCCTGAACTCACCATTCATGAGGTACTCTCAGCTGCATGAAAGACGAGCCTCATGGACAAATTTGAAATAGGACTGAAGAGCAGCCAACTGAGAGGAAATAATACTCTCTACCGCAGAGGATATGGTCCCAGAGAGGGACTTGGAAAGTTCCTTGATCAAATCCTTCTGGAACCTTGTAAAATGTGCCAAAACGTTCAGCAAGTAAAAGGGAGAAAGTTGCTGAAGCTTAGACCTGCTTCCGAAAAAGTACAGTTTTGTACCTACCATAAATGTAGATGTCCGATAGATATGCAACTGCAGTCATAACATATGGGTTGTCCTGCCTCAGGCAGCCCTCGGTCGGCCGAATTCCAAAGTCTGGGTCCGGCGTCGGCTGGTGTCGCCTCCTCTCCGACGTCACCACGGCTGGAGTATAAAGGCATCGGCCGACGCCATCTTCTTCAGTGTTTCTTGCCCCAGATGACAGGTGCCCTCCTAGGAGGCTAAATTTGGTAAATGGATAAAAATAATCCCAAACATGCACAACAGTAATAAACAGATACACCATAGGAATACCCCCAGCTAATGGGAAAAGGGGGGAAGGACCCAAAAAGAAGGATACAGAGGGGTAGGAGGGAGGGACAATCCGACTGCAGTTGCATATCTATCGGACATCTACATTTATGGTAGGTACAAAACTGTACTATGTCCTTCAAGAATGCAACTGCAGTCATAACATATGGGTTGAATACCATAGCCAAGCTGGGGGTGGATGGAACTAAGATAAGGATGGTGTAGCTAAAATCCCCTGCAGGACTGCCGAAGCAAAGCCTGCTCGGGATCTGGAATATAAGGGCAGGTTGTAGTGCTTGGTAAATGTATGCACGGAGCTCCATGTAGCAGCCTCTAAAATGTCCTTTTTTGCCACTCCTCTTAGGAAAGCTGTGGAAGTGGCCATAGCTTTGGTGGAATGTGGCCTAATATTGGCTGGCACACCTTTTCCATGGAAAGAATAGCAGAACCTGATGCAATGTCCAATCCATTTTGAAATTGTTTGTTTGGAGATTGCTTTTCCTTGCACTCCAGCAGCATAGGCAACAAACAGTTGGTCAGACTTTCTGGTGGCCTTAGTTCTGTCCAAGTAGTAACGTAGTTGTCTGTGTAGTAACGTAGTTGTCTGTGTATGTCAAAAGTATGCAGTAGCTTTTCCCCCCTATTTTGAGGATTGGGGAAGAATGCAGGCAGGTGAATTGCTTGATTTAGAGACACCCTGGAAATAACTTTGGGCATGAATATAGGATTGGTTCTTAGAGAAACTCTGTCTTGATGAAAAATGAGGAAGGGGGGCACTGCCATGAGTGCCTGTATCTCCGAAACTCTTCTTGCAGATGTGACTGCCAATAAGAAGGCCGTCTTCCATGAAAGAAATTGCATTTCTGAACTTGCTGATGGCTCAAATGGAGGAAGAGTTACTTTTTTCAACACATAATTGAGGTCCCATGCAGGTAATGGCTGTTTTCTGGGAGGTTTGATATTCTTTATTCCTCTTAGAAACTGTCTTAGCAATGGATGAGAAAACACTGGAGGGTCACAATTGTATTTTGCTGAGATTGCTGAGGCAATGAATCTTTATTGAAGAGTATGAAAGTCCAGTATGAAGTAGCTCTGCTAAGTATTCTAAAATCTGAGGTATACTCGGTAATGCTGTGTCCTGACCCCTGTTGGCATTCCAGATGCTGAATCTCTTCCATTTGGCTGAATATGTTTTTCTTGTGGAAGGTCTGCGTGCTTCCAGCAAGATTTCTTGAACCGATTTTGATAGAGTTAGGTGGAGAAATCATGTTAGCCTCCAGGCTGTCAGATGTAAGGATTTCAGGTCTTGATGTACAGTCCTGTAATTGTGTTGTGTTAGGAGCAGGGGCCATAGGGTCAGAGGCCATGGTTTGGTCCGAGTTATGGTCAGTAGCAATGGGTACCAGTGCTGCCTTGGCCAGTCTGGAGCTATCAAAATACCTGCTGGTTGTTCTGCTTTGATCTTCAGTATCACCTTGGTCAGCAGAGGCAGAGGAGGGAATGCATAAATTTTAGAGAATTCCAGCTGAAGGAGAGAGCATCCGTCTTCAGGCTAGAGGATGGCGAGTCCTTGTGCAGAACTTTTCAGGTGATGATTTAAGTGGGAGGCGAAAAGATCTACATCCGGCCTTCCCATGTCTTTGTCAGTTGAGAGAAAATGTGAGGATACAGCATCCATTCGTGTGGATCCATGAAATTTCTGCTCAGGTTGTCCGCCAGTACATTGTCCTTGCCTGGTACAAACTGGGATTGTAAATGTATCTTCAGGCTCAGGATTTTTCCCAGAGAAGCATTGTTAGTCTGCAGAGGGTTAAGAATGAGTGCCTCCCTGCTTGTTTATGTACCACATGACAGTGGTGTTGTCTATCCTTATCAGTAAATGTCCTTGTTGTAGTGATTTTTCGAAAGTCTCGATTGCATGCATCACTGCCAACATTTCCTTTTGGTTTATGTGCAGATGTCTTTCCTTTGGGGTCCATTGCCCTTGAATGCATCTGTCCTCCATGTGCGCCCCCCATCCATGGTCTGAGGCATCTGTTGTAATCATTTGGCCTGCTTGAGGTCTGTTGAAAGACATGCCTTTGTTTTGCTGACTGGCTTGAGCCCACCATAAAAATTCTTTTTGCAGACATGGAATAAGTGGGATTATGTCCTCTAGGCTTTGACTGTGTTGAGACCATAAGTTTTTTAAATACCATTGCAGCTTTCTCATATGAAGTCTTGCCAAAGGTATCAGAAGGATGCAAGATGCCATGAACCCCAGGGCCTGCAGGATTTTCCTTGCAGTCAGCTGGGAGAGTTTTGCTAGGCCTTTGAAGTACTCTGGTAAATGCTGCTGTTTTTCCTCTGTAAGGTAGGCCATTTGGTTTTCTGTGTCCAGTTTGGCTCCTAAGAAGATAACCTGTTGGGATGGCAGTAGTTTTGACTTCTGAATGTTGACTGTGTATCCCAAGGCCTGCAGTAGATGCATGACATAGTCCAAATTTTCTTTTAAGGTTTGTTTGTTGTCTGCTTGTATGAGGCAGTCGTCCAAGTAGGGGTATATTTGAATCCCCTGCAGTCTGCCACTACTGATGCCAGGCATTTCGTGAACACTCTGGGCACAGTAGATAAGCCAAACGGCAATGCTGAGAATTTATAATGCTCTGTCCCTGCAAGAAATCTGAGGTATCTTCTTCAGCTTTGTCTGATTAGGACATGCAGGTATGCCTCCTTGAGGTCCAGAGTGACCAGCCAAGACCCCTTGCCCAGCATGGGAAAGAGTTGCTGACAGAAGATCCTTGATTAAACAGGGATGTTAAGAATTTCAAAACCTCTGGGATAGGAGCAGTGATAGGTCTAAGCCCCTGAGTTGAGCCCAGATAGCAAACCTCTTCCACTTACTGAGGTACAATTTCTTAGTGGTGGGTTTGTGGGCAAGATAAAATGTGAATAACTTCCGGTCTAATGTGTGACTTCTGACTAAAGTCGGAAGTGGAGGAACCAAGCTGTCAACTTCAAGGAGTGAAGGGACTGGTGCTGTTGTCCCGACTGATGAATTAACAGGTCCGAATTAGGTCTAAAGTCCACGGATCGTCCACGCATGTTTCTTCAGGTAAGGGAACCATACCTGACGAGGCCAGTATGGGGCAATCAGTATCATTATGACCCCAATTGAGAAGCTTTTGAATGACTTTGGAGAGAAGTGGAATCGGAGGAAAGGCATAAAGTAGCCCTGTTGGCCAAGGTTGTGCTAGAGCATCCATAGCTGGTACTCCTTGATGTGGAGCCAAGGAGAAGAACCTTTTGCACTTGGTGTTTAGTGGAGTTGCGAATAGGTCGCAGCACGGTGTCCCCCATCTCCGAAAACCTGATCTGCTACTGTTTTGTTCAAGGACCACTCGTGAGGAGAGAGAATAGTCCTGCTTAATCTGTCTGCCAGTATATTCGATTTCCCGAATGTGGGTCGCTACCAAGAAACGGCTGGTAGCTACCGCCCATTCCCACACCCTCATGGCCTCTCTGCAAAGGGGGTAAGATCTGGTCCCTCCTTGCTTGTTTAGGTACCAGACTACCGACATGTTGTCTGTGTGGATGGCAATTATGCCCTGAAGGAGAAACCTGTGTAAGGCCTGTAGGGATAGAAGTACCGCCCTCATCTCCAAAACATTGATGTGGAGAAGAGTTTCGTCTGGAAGCCAGGATCCCTGAACTAACCTGCCCAGACAATGCCCCCCCCACCCTGTCTGGGAGGCATCTGTCGTCAGGGTGACCACTGGAGAGGGAATAACAAAAGGACTTCCTTGATTTAGATTGGATGTCTGAAGCCACCAGCGAAGGTCCCGTTTGCATGTTTCTGTTATCAAGATGGGATGATTGAGGGGAAGGTCCTGAAAGGACCATTGAGTTGACAATAGCCACTGAAGAATCCTCATGTGCAATCTTGCCAGAGGAACTAAAAGAACTGTGGCAGACATTGAGCCTAAAACTTGTAGAACCATCCTGGCTGGGGCTTTGGATTTTGAAATCAGAGCTTGAACTTGGCCCTGTAAAGTTTGGATCCTTTCGGTAGGAAGAAAACGCGATCAATTTTGAGTCTATCTCTGCTCCTATGAACCTTGCGCGCTGAGAGGGCAGCAAGACAGACTTTGACCAATTGAATGTAATCCCCAGGGTAGCACCCAGGGAGATGGTGGCTTTGAGGTTGTCTATTAGTAGATGCCTGGTGGTGGCAGTCAGGAGCCAGTCGTCCAGATAGGGAAACACTTGGAATCCAAGACTTCAGGTGAGCCGCCACTACTGCCAAACACTTGGTGAACACCCTGGGGGCTGTGGTGAGACCAAAGGGCAGTGCACAAAATTGGTAATGACTGACTCCCAGGTTGAAGCCCAGCTAGCTTCTGGGGGCTTGAGGTCTCGGTATGTGATTATAGGCGTCCTTGAGGTCTATGGTGCACATGCAAACATCCTTCTCCAACAATGGGAGAATGGATTGTAACGTGACCATTCGAATTTGGATTTCGTGACGGATTGGTTCAGTCTGCTGAGATCCAATATTGGTCTCAGGTCCCCTGTCTTTTGGCACTAAAAGAACCTGGAGTAATTTCCGGATCTGATCTGGTCTGTGGGGACCGGTTGATGACTCCTTTTCTAGCAGCTTTAAAGCTTCTGCGGCTGCAATTTCCCTTTGACTGGGTGGTGGGTCCGGGATTTTTGGACGGTGGGGGTGAGTATGTGAATGGGATGGTGTAACCTCCGGCACGATCCGGGCACCCATCTGTCCTGAGTGATTGACTCCCAGGCTTTTAGGTGCTTGGCAAACGACACCCGACTGGCTCCGAGCAGCACAGCCGGGCAATCCCTCATGATGTGTGGGAGGCTGAAGAGCCACGAAAGGACTCGCGGTCTCCAGCATTGCGGGGCCCTCTGCCGCCTCTGGGACGGCGTCTCCCAGAAAAATTTCCCCGCCCTCTGCCTCTGGAAGGGGAATCTTCCTGCTGTTGGGGAAAACTTACGTGATTTACGGAACCACATCTTCCCCTCCTTTAGCCTTGGGATAAGGCCGAAGGGAGTGGAATAACGGGCACCTCGGCAGATAAAGTTTTTCCTCTTGCTCACAGCGGTAAGGGTGTCTTTAACCTTAGGTCCAAACAAAGAGGACCCATCAAAGGGAGCGCCGAAGGAAGACTTGAAGGCCTCCAAGAACTGACAAGCGAGCCAGGCTTGTCTCCGTGAGCCACGCCTGTGCCTGCCGCTTACCCGCCTTCGCCGCATAGGAAATGAGCCTCATGGACGAGTTAGAAATTGACGAAGGATAGCCAACTGAGAGCTAACCGACTGGGCTAGCTGCTCAGGTAGGTTACCGAGAGGAATCTGACAGCTCCTTGACCAGATCTCTCTGAAGCCTGGTAAAATGTGCCAAATAATTCAGAGACCTTAGAGTAAAGGCCACTGAAGTCAGGGTGCGCCCGCACCTGTCCATGCTCCTAGACTCCTTATTAGGAGGATGGACGGACGTTAAGCCTCTGCCACGTCCTGTTGTGTAGCAGATGCCACCACCATGGCATCTACAGCCACGCCTTTAGTGAGGAACTCCTTCGGTGGGGCAGACAAAAATTTATTAGGACGAAGGGACTGGTTCCACGGTATCTGGATGTTCCCACGCCTTCACAAACTAAATCCAGAAGCTCGTCAAGGGCGGAGACACCCAGGAGGTGGAGGGCTGAGCCCCAAAGGCCTTGAGGAGCACTGACTCATCAGCAGAGGGGGTTTGGATATCCAGCCTCGTTGTTTGAGGATCTCTAAGATGTCTGCAAATGAGACATCATCCGAGGACGACTTCGGGGACCCCTCTGCATCATCAAGATCAGTGTCCGATGTAATAGACTCGGGGAGTCCACGTGCTTCCTCTTGCACGATCTCTTCCTTGGGGTTCCTCCAAGACAACTCGAAGAACCCTCAGGAGGAGGGAACCCCAATGGGGGTAACCTCAGGCCCAGGGGCTCCGCTGCCTACGGACAGGGAACTGCCAAAGACCCAGTCTCCACGCCCAGGAAGGTGCCGGTAAAGCCAGAGAGATGGAAGAAGACTTGGCCAAGGCACTCCTCATAGCTCTGAAAGCCGGACCCCAGAATCCTGGGAGTGTCCGGGTCCCCGAGCCATGATAGCCGACGGAAGTCCCAGCAAGCACCGAGAGGGAGGCTCGAACCGAAGGCATAGGTCCCAAACATCACCCCGGTCCAGCCGAAGAAGTCCGTGTACCAAACTCGGACCCGAAGGCCTGGTTGGAGTAAGGGTCGGAGCCGACCCTAAGATCTCCACTGCTCCAACAGCACCTGCTCCGGAGCCGGGCGGTCGGAGGAGGAACAGCAATGGGATGGGTATAGCTAACGGCTCCGAAGCCAACTGGGTCGGAGCCGAAACAAATTTTTGAAAGACTGGGGACTGGAACAGTCTTTGGAGCACCCTGTCTATATCCGAATCCGACATCCTCGAGGACTTAGAGGATACTGAACGGGTCCGAGATGGCCTCTCCAACGGCCCCAAGGGACTAGGGGACCGGCTCCGAGGCGACTCTGTGACTATCGGCGCCGAAGGAATACCCACACTAGATTCCATCGGTGCCGAGGTGGACTTCGGCGCCGAGGAGGAAGTGTCTGAGCGGGCAACCCTTGTCGGCTCCGAGACAAGTGGAGCCGACGAAGGTGACCCGCCTCTCGATGCCCCAGCCATCGGCTCCCAAACCAGAGGAGTCGAGACTGGTGGCATCGAGGCAGACTGTTCGCCTCGGCCCAAGTCCTTGGAGCCGAAGGAGAAGCCTAACTATGTCTTTTGGCGGTCGGATCCGACGGACTGGTCGGAACCGACGCCCTTTTCTTTTTAACCGGAGAAGGAGAGGATGCCAAGGCTTCTTCAAAGGAAGGTTTTATTAACCCTTTAAGAATCAGTTTATTTTTCCTCTCCTGGAGGACCCTTGAGGAAAAAGCGTGACACACACTGCATGACTCCTGTAAGTGTTTTGCACCCAAACAATACACACAGAGCGAGTGATCGTCTGTGATCGACATTTTGAAATTGCATTTGGTGCATTTTTAAAGCCCAAGGCCTAGGATTTTGAGACATTATGGCAAAAATTCAGTAACCTTGACAGAAAAAAAACACTTACTTTCTGTTTACTGACACTACTAATAGGTTTACAGTTATCGCTAGGTAAGAAAGCCAAAATACTAAGGGTACTTTGAAACCCTGTAAGGTTTTAGAAGGGTTGAATGACCGGAAGGCCTTAAGATGAAGGAGGCTCAAACCAAACTCAACCCAATCACAACAAAGTCTTTTACAAACTCCAAACACACACAAAGAGAAGAATAGCCGCTAAAACAGCTTTTATGACAAGAACAGCAAAATTCTGACAGAAAAAGTTAGTAAATTTTACTACTCAGCTCAGCCAGCTCGAGACCACGTCTTCGCAGATTAGCGGCAAACGAGATCTGGGGGAATGGTAGTGGTGCATCCTGGGATATAGTAAGCTCAGCCAATAAGAGACTTCGCTCTTTGGCATAAGCGTGCCGAGTCGGAGCCGAGGGATCGGCTCCGAACCCATCAGTCAGAATGTAGGCGAGATAGGATCACATAACATCTGTACTATGTCCTTCAAGAATGCAACTGCAGTCATAACATATGGGTTGAATACCATAGCCAAGCTGGGGGTGGATGGAACTAAGATAAGGATGGTGTAGCTAAAATCCCCTGCAGGACTGCCGAAGCAAAGCCTGCTCGGGATCTGGAATATAAGGGCAGGTTGTAGTGCTTGGTAAATGTATGCACGGAGCTCCATGTAGCAGCCTCTAAAATGTCCTTTTTTGCCACTCCTCTTAGGAAAGCTGTGGAAGTGGCCATAGCTTTGGTGGAATGTGGCCTAATATTGGCTGGCACACCTTTTCCATGGAAAGAATAGCAGAACCTGATGCAATGTCCAATCCATTTTGAAATTGTTTGTTTGGAGATTGCTTTTCCTTGCACTCCAGCAGCATAGGCTACAAACAGTTGGTCAGACTTTCTGGTGGCCTTAGTTCTGTCCAAGTAGTAACGTAGTTGTCTGTGTATGTCAAAAGTATGCAGTAGCTTTTCCCCCCTATTTTGAGGATTGGGGAAGAATGCAGGCAGGTGAATTGCTTGATTTAGAGACACCCTGGAAATAACTTTGGGCATGAATATAGGATTGGTTCTTAGAGAAACTCTGTCTTGATGAAAAATGAGGAAGGGGGGCACTGCCATGAGTGCCTGTATCTCCGAAACTCTTCTTGCAGATGTGACTGCCAATAAGAAGGCTGTCTTCCATGAAAGAAATTGCATTTCTGAACTTGCTGATGGCTCAAATGGAGGAAGAGTTACTTTTTTCAACACATAATTGAGGTCCCATGCAGGTAATGGCTGTTTTCTGGGAGGTTTGATATTCTTTATTCCTCTTAGAAACTGTCTTAGCAATGGATGAGAAAACACTGGAGGGTCACAATTGTATTTTGCTGAGATTGCTGAGGCAATGAATCTTTATTGAAGAGTATGAAAGTCCAGTATGAAGTAGCTCTGCTAAGTATTCTAAAATCTGAGGTATACTCGGTAATGCTGTGTCCTGACCCCTGTTGGCATTCCAGATGCTGAATCTCTTCCATTTGGCTGAATATGTTTTTCTTGTGGAAGGTCTGCGTGCTTCCAGCAAGATTTCTTGAACCGATTTTGAGAGAGAGTTAGGTGGAGAAATCATGTTAGCCTCCAGGCTGTCAGATGTAAGGATTTCAGGTCTTGATGTACAGTCCTGTAATTGTGTTGTGTTAGGAGCAGGGGCCATAGGGTCAGAGGCCATGGTTTGGTCCGAGTTATGGTCAGTAGCAATGGGTACCAGTGCTGCCTTGGCCAGTCTGGAGCTATCAAAATACCTGCTGGTTGTTCTGCTTTGATCTTCAGTATCACCTTGGTCAGCAGAGGCAGAGGAGGGAATGCATAAATTTTTAGAGAATTCCAGCTGAAGGAGAGAGCATCCGTCTTCCAGGCTAGAGGATGGCGAATCCTTGTGCAGAACTTTTTCAGGTGATGATTTAAGTGGGAGGCGAAAAGATCTACATCCGGCCTTCCCCATGTCTTTGTCAGTTGAGAGAAAATGTGAGGATACAGCATCCATTCGTGTGGATCCATAAAATTTCTGCTCAGGTTGTCCGCCAGTACATTGTCCTTGCCTGGTACAAACTGGGATTGTAAATGTATCTTCAGGCTCAGGGATTTTTCCCAGAGAAGCATTGTTAGTCTGCAGAGGGGTTAAGAATGAGTGCCTCCCTGCTTGTTTATGTACCACATGACAGTGGTGTTGTCTATCCTTATCAGTAAATGTCCTTGTTGTAGTGATTTTTCGAAAGTCTCGATTGCATGCATCACTGCCAACATTTCCTTTTGGTTTATGTGCAGATGTCTTTCCTTTGGGGTCCATTGCCCTTGAATGCATCTGTCCTCCATGTGCGCCCCCCATCCATGGTCTGAGGCATCTGTTGTAATCATTTGGCCTGCTTGAGGTCTGTTGAAAGACATGCCTTTGTTTTGCTGACTGGCTTGAGCCCACCATAAAATTCTTTTGCAGACATGGAATAAGTGGGATTATGTCCTCTAGGCTTTGACTGTGTTGAGACCATAAGTTTTTTAAATACCATTGCAGCTTTCTCATATGAAGTCTTGCCAAAGGTATCAGAAGGATGCAAGATGCCATGAACCCCAGGGCCTGCAGGATTTTCCTTGCAGTCAGCTGGGAGAGTTTTGCTAGGCCTTTGAAGTACTCTGGTAAATGCTGCTGTTTTTCCTCTGTAAGGTAGGCCATTTGGTTTTCTGTGTCCAGTTTGGCTCCTAAGAAGATAACCTGTTGGGATGGCAGCAGTTTTGACTTCTGAATGTTGACTGTGTATCCCCCAAGGCCTGCAGTAGATGCATGACATAGTCCAAATTTTCTTTTAAGGTTTGTTTGTTGTCTGCTTGTATGAGGCAGTCGTCCAAGTAGGGGTATATTTGAATCCCCTGCAGTCCGCCACTACTGATGCCAGGCATTTCGTGAACACTCTGGGCGCAGTAGATAAGCCAAACGGCAATGCTGAGAATTTATAATGCTCTGTCCCTGCAAGAAATCTGAGGTATCTTCTTCAGCTTTGTCTGATTGGGACATGCAGGTATGCCTCCTTGAGGTCCAGAGTGACCAGCCAAGACCCCTTGCCCAGCATGGGAAAGAGTTGCTGCAACGTCAGCATTTTGAACTTTGGCACTATGAGAAAAGTGTTTAGAGATGACAAGTCCAGTATGGGTCTCCATTTGTTTTCTTTTCTTGGAACAAGGAACAGCCTTGAATAAAATCCCTGGCCTTGTTCCTGAGGAGGAACCCTTTCTATTGCTTTTATACTTAACAGCTTGGAAACTTGAGAGAGTGCCTCTGCCCTTTGATGATGTGGCAGGTTTGGCATGCCTTGTCTTATTGGTAATGTGTGGAAGTGGAATCTGTAACCTTTGTCTATCAAATCCAGAATCCAGTTGTCCTTGGTTAAGATATACCAGTTTTGTGAGAATAAGGATAATTTTCCGCCCAAGGGTGCTTCTCTTTGAACCTTTGTAGGCGGAATGAAAATCAAGTCATTGCGATTGTCCTTGTGGTGTAGCTGAACTGTCTGTACCACTTCTTTGATTTGGAGGTTGCCATTAGCGTCCCCTGTAAGATCCTCTGTATTGCCCTCTACCTCGGGCACGTCTGCTTTTTCCCCTTTGAAACTTGTCTGAGCAGGGGAAGGACCAATTCTTTGAGGGCCAGTTTCTGCTGAATCTGGGTGGCTGAACCTGAAGGAAATCCTTGACTGTCTGTACTGACTTTGCTTTTTCCTCAATGGATTTCAATACATCTTGTGCATTAGCACCAAAAAGCTTCTGTTTTTCCAAAGGTGCATCAAGTAACTTTACTTTAACATGGTCAGGCAAAGACTGATCCTTTAACCAAGCATGTCTACGTATCACAGCCCCAGTCATAGCTGCCCTAACATGAAGCTTCCAGTGCATCATAACCACACTGAAGAAAATGGTTATTAACCTGCTGAGTGTTATGTATATGATCCTGTAATGCCTTTTTATCAATAGGCTCAGGAGAGGCTAACTTTTTCTGTAAATCATCCAGGAGAAAGTCCTGGTACTGAAACATGTGAAAAAGGCAATTTAGTGACCTCATGGCCAGGGTAGTAGAAGTATATACTTTTTTACCCCATCTCTCCAGGGACCTTGCTTCCCTGTCTGGCAGTGGGTTTTTGGCAGAGGAGGTAGCCACTCCCTTGGGGCCCTGTGAAATAGTCTCTAGATCCACAGAGTGGGCCTTAAAAAGGTGCTTGTGAGTGTCAGGGACCCTATAATATCTGTCCGGCTTGACAGGAGCCGGAGGAAGAGAATCAGTGTTAGCACTGGAGTCAGAGAAAACATTATCCAAAACATCCATAACAGGTGGAATAGCTAAAGGCCTGTGCTGGGGAAGCTTCAGAAAGGTACAAAGCCTTTTCCTGGAGTCAGAGAATTCCTGACCCTGCCACTGAAAATGTTCCCTTATGGAATGTAGGACTTCACCAAATGAGAAATCCTCTGGAGGGGAGGCAGAGGGAATCGATTCCTCAGCAACAGAGTCCTCGTAGGCCTGGAAGGATTCTTCTTGGGTATCAGAATGTTCAGAATCCCCAGAGGCTTCATCCGAAGAGAGGTCGTCCGCCTGCTCAGTTCTGGGTCTTTTCTCTGCAGGTGGCTGAGAGCCCCTCTCCGGATGAGGCTGAGACCCCCTGATAAGGGAAATAAGATCAGCAGCCAGAGACATGATCTGCTTATCAGAAGAAGGGGTCTGGGCAGAAGGTCTAGGATGGGCCTTGGCCTGACTGGCGGCCTTAGCACGTGCAAAGGCCTTGATGGACATGGATACAGGAGGCCTAGCAGCCCCACGTGCAGGCGTAACCTTGTCCACAGAAATGGTGTCGGGTAGATCCAGAACTTCGGTTTCCGGAGGAAAATCAACAACCGGCACCGGAGAGATCTCCGAGACCGAAGGTCGTGCTAACGCTGTGTCGTCGGCCTGGAGCGGTAGATTTACCACTTCCAAAGGAACCGGAGCACTAGCAGAGGGTTTGGGAGTAACATCAGTAGTGGACGCGGGCTGAGGATGTCGGTCACGGTCCTTGCGTTTTTTAGCAGATTGGGTAGTCGGTAGATCCGACGGCATGATATACGCAAAAGATTCACCGAAAAAGTCCTCTGTGAATTTTGCCCGGCACCTGAGAGTGCGCTTATTAAAGCAGGCACAGGCAGCACAGGCCGAGACGTCATGGTCTGGGCCCAGGCAAGGAAGGCAGAGAGAATGGAAGTCCTTATGAGGTATTTGTTTACCACAAGACAAACAAGTATTAACTTTCTCAATTTGTTCTGACATCGGCTGAGGCAAGAAAAAATGTTCCCCAACGGGGTACTTAGCTTTTAGATGACTTTGGTGCTGAAAACACAGGAGCTGACCGACCGGCACTTGCGAACTGCTTCTGCTTTGGGCACCGCGCGGCAAGAAAGACTGGAGAAGATGGCGTCGGCCGATGCCTTTATACTCCAGCCGTGGTGACGTCGGAGAGGAGGCGACGCCGGACCCAGACTTTGGAATTCGGCCGACTGAGGGCTGCCTGAGGCAGGACAACCCATATGTTATGAATGCAGTTGCATTCTTGAAGGACATCTGTCCAGCCCCCTAGACTCCCTGTTAGGGGAGTGGACAGAAATTTGTTTTGCCAGTTCCTTCTTGGTTTCCACCGCTATGACCAAGGCATAAATGAATACTCCTTTACAGTGTGGTCTAACCTTAGGTGGTGCCAAGATCCCATCTGGTCTCTTAGGGACTGGCTCAGTAATGTCAGGCTCCTTCCATGCCCATCAACAGACCAAATCAATAAGTTAATTGGTGGGCAGAGTCACCCAGGAGGTAGACGGGCAAGCAGTGAAGTTCTCCAGCACACCGACCCCTCTTGCAAAGCGTTATCTGGGGACCAACCCACCCCTTTATTTTAGGAGTTCTAAGATGTCTCCAAATAAGAAATCACTGGGTGGTGATCTGGGGGACCCTTCCTCTGCATTAAAGTTAGTGTCCTTGGTGACAGTCTCTTGTGGACAGTCTAAGTGCCTCCTTCTGCACTTCCTCTTCCAAGGAACCTCCTCAGTGGGATGCTCTGGGGAGATAAAGAAAGAGATAACTATACCCTGCTGGGTGGTCTGGAGACAGGTTCGGGCTGGCTGTCCCAAGTGGAACAGATGACTGAGGCTCTGGATGTAGAATCGAATGGGATTGAGGAGACCTAGAACAACTTCCATTTGTTATCTGCGTCCTGAGAAACATTCTCATCATCCTGTTCACATCTGCGCCAGACAGGCTACTAGAAAACCAAATAGATGAGGGTCTTGAGTGATAAGGAGATGCCAAAAAGGCCAATGAGAGCTGAGAGGTGATCGGCTCCAACAGTAACGGATGTGAATGGATCAGGGCTGATTTGCTGGATTTAGTTCTCAGAACTGAAGCAGTTGGATTCGACTTTTTAGCTTGGTCGAGGGGCAGCTCCGACTATGGAGACGAAATAGAACCCATTATCAGATTGGGAGATCTCTTACGAGATTCTTTTGAATGATAATCTCCTTTTTTCTCCAATCTTTTAGGGGTTTGAGGTCCAGATGCCACAGATTCAGATTTTGAGGGCAAGTGCCTAAACATTTGCTTATTTTTGCGGTCAATTAAGGCACGGGAATTAAATCCCTTATGTCACAGTCGGTATCTAGCTGTGAAGGGTCCTCAATAGTACATGCACTTTGAATGTGCATCGGAAATGGGAATTTTGCAGCCACAGGCCACACATTTTTTAAACACTGAAGGTTTAGTTGATTTTAGAACTAATACCGACATAGAAAAAAAGTTTTTTTTTTTGTTTTTTGTTTTTTTTTTTTAATAGTATAAAGAAAATTCTCTACATACCATTTAAGTAAATACTTCATTTTGAACTATAACTGTTTACTGCTACTCTTAAACAAAACCTAACTATATTTCTTGTAAATTGTAATCAATTGTTGTTTTTAATTATTTTTATTGTGGAGCTTTTCCCCCCGGGCCTCTGCTGAAAAAGGGTCTGTGTCCAGTCAGATTTTCCCAATCAACAAATGTAAATAAAATAAATAATAAAGAAAGAAAAGGTGCACTAAAAGTACTATAAAGGGACAGGATACCAGCGATAGTAATTAAGACTACTCTAAGAGTAAAGGTATAATAGAGCTTTAAATATAAAAAGGGTTAAAAACAGGAAAAGAGAGAAAGATATAAAAACTATAAAAATTAAAGAGAGTAGTTTAACTCAAAAACACTCTTACTGGCCAACTGAAGAATTTTGCAACCTACGTCCGAATGCTATGGTGGCAAACGAGATGAGGTACGTGACTTGGGCATTAAGGGTAACGGAAAGACCTCAAGAGTTTCACTGTGTTACAATCTGGAAGAAGCGGCCAAGTTGAAACAGAGGATCGGATCCAAGCCAAACAGTTGAGGAACTAATGAAAATGACATCATCAAAAGTAAGATTTTCTAAGACAAAGTTGAGATCCCAAGGTGGTGGAAGGGCTCTGCTATCCCTTGTCACTCGAAATATCATTCTTGGTTTGAGCTCTGGAAAGAACAGTTGTGTAAAATCTTACCATAACCACAGATACCTTTCTCTTCTATGTTGCAGTATTCTTTACATAACAGATTCCATGCCAAAGGCGGTCCCAACATTCGGCCAGTACACAAAAGACTTTACCACTGCAAGGTACGCGACACGTCAAACATAGGCCCACAGCCAGCATAAGCCATAAACGTGACATCCATACATACCATCCTCAGAAAGTACAGTTGTGTACACTTACCTGAAATGTAGATGTTCTTGTGTATTCACTGTTGCAGTCATTACATTTGGGTAATCTGCTGGCAGGTTGCCCTCAGTCGGCCTGAATTCCAAAGTCTTGGGTCCTGCATCGGTTGCTGTCTTCTCTTCCATGACGTGAGGTCATCAGGGGTATAAAACATGCAGCAGATGCCATTTTCTTTAGTTTTTCTTGCCCCAGATGTCAGGTGCCCCCAAAAAGATAGCAAAAAATATATATATATATATATATATATATATATATATATATATATATATATATATATATATATATATATATATATATATATATATATATATATATATATATATATATATATATATATATATATCTACACACACACACACCCACACCTACACACACACACATTAATATAAAATTTACCTTCATCTACAAGCAAACACACCACATAGGTTGTAGAAGATAGAGAAGGAAAGACAAACTCCAGAATGAAAGTGGGATGGCAGGAGGGTAACCTGGACTGCAACAGTGAATACACTCGAACATCTACATTTATGTTAAGTGTACACAACTGTACTATGTTCGTCATGTTTCACTGGTGCAGTCATTACATTTGGGTAGAGTCCCAAAGCTATGGTTGGGAGGCTGGAGCTAAACAGCATTAGGAGCGGCTATGAGGCCCTGCAGAACTGCAGTGGCAAAGCCTGCCCTGGATTTTGAGTAGAGTGGCAGGTTATAGTGCTTTGTAAAGGTGTGCACTGAATTCCAAGTAGCAGCCTCTAAAATGTCTTTGGTTGATACTCCCCTGAAAAAGGCTGCTGAAGTGGCTGCAGCTCTGGTTGAATGTGGCCTAATGCCCTTAGACACTGGTTTGCCATGGTGAAAGTAACAGAAACGAATGCAGTGGCCTATCCACTTTGAAACAGTCTGCTTTGAGATAGTTTTCCTTGTGATTGTGCAGCATATGCCACTAGTAATTGCTCTGTCTTCCTGAAAATAAGAAGTTATATACTCACCATAACTTTCCATCTGAGTAGGTAAACTTCATTTGTCTGCAACCTGTGGGATACGGATCCAACCTCGGATCCGAGCCGGCAACTTTACAAAGCTTAGATCCGAGCTCCTAGCTCCTCCCCTTACCCATAATCCCCTGCCAACCCTGACTGACCTCAAGTCAAGTTTGCCCGCAAGCACTATAGTGGATAACTAACTATATTATCAGAATGGTGCATCACTATATGACATGAAACACATCTGAAGGTCAGGGGGACGGAACGGTTGCAGACAAATGAAGTTTACCTACTCAGATGGAACGTTATGGTGAGTACATAACTTCTTAATCTGAAGTAGTTAACTTCATTTGGTCGGCAACCTGTGGGACAGAGTCCCCAGCTACCTAAACCTTGGGCGGCCTTCATGGAAGGATATTCCGGAGCACTGTGGAGCCAAAAAAGTTCTCCCTCTGGAGGTAATGTCTGATTTATAATGATTGATGAAGGTATGAGATGAGGCCCAAGTGGCTGCTGAACAGATATCATCTAAGGAAACCCTGGATTTAAAGGCGGTAGATGTAGCCATAGCCCTAGTTGAACGGGCACAAACTCCTTGAGGTGCGGGCCTGCTGGAATTTTGATACTCTGTAATGATACACTGTGAAATCCATCTCGATAAGGAAACCTTCGAGACCGGTTTACCTAGATTAAATTTGGCAAAGGAGACGAACAGCTGGTCGGATTGTCTATGATCAGATGTCCTATGAATGTAAAATCTAAGTTGTCTGTGGACGTCCAAAGAATGTAGTCTGTACTCCCCTTTATTCTGGTAGTTAGGAAAGAAGACCGGCAAATTGATAGATTGGTTAATATTAGATTCAGAAACTACCTTCAGGAGGAAGGAGGGATTGGTCCTGAGGTAAACCCTATCCTTGTGAAAGGCTAAGTATGGGGGTTTCACAGAAAGAGCTTGCAATTCAGATACTCTCCTGGCTGAAGTAATAGCCACAAGAAAGGCTGTTTTCCAAGACAAATATTTGAGGTCTACTGAAGATGCCGGTTCGAAGGGAGGGGCTTGTCAGGGCTTGTAATACCAAGGTCAAATCCCATGGAGGTACCGCTTCCTTTACTGGAGGTCTAAGAAGAAAAGTGCCCTTTAGGAACGTTTTGCACAGTTTTGCAGTAATCAAAGGGCCCATTTCAGTACCTACGTGGTAATGAGAGATAGCTGCTAACTGAACCTTAACCGTAGAACAGCTAGCTCCGTCATTAAAAAGACCTGAAAGAAAGTCCAGCACTGCAGGCAAGGGGACTGTAAAAGCGTCCAAATTATGGCGTTCTGCCCAGATAGAGAAACGCTTCCATTTACTACCATAAACCTGCCTAATAGAGGGTTTGTGCGCTGCTACTAGGATAGTTTTAACTGGAGAAGAGATACTGGAAGTCCTAGTTACAAGTGGAACTAGAGCAGCCAAGCCATAAGCTTGAGGCTGGCCAGGTCGGGAAGTGGGAGCCCCTGGGGGTGGGAGATTAGATCCGGAAGGGGATCTAGAATCCAGGGTGGATTCACTCGATGAGACCAGAAGGGAACCAAGCTTGGCGAGGCCAGAATGAGGCAATGAGGATCATCCTGCTCCCCAACCGGCTGGCTTTCTGAAGAAGTTTCAGCATGAGGGGAAAAGGAGAGTAGGCATAGAGAAGACCGGGTGGCCAAGCATGCACCAAGGCGTCCCTCGGGGCTTCCCCAGCAGGGGGAATGAGAGCGAAGTAATTGTTGCATTTCGTGTTTGAGGGAGATGCGAAAAGATTGCAACAGGGCTTCCCCCAAACGGCAAAAATTCGACTCGCTACTCTAGGACTGAGGGACCACTCGTAAGGTGAAAGGATGGTGCGACTCTGTCTGTCCGCCAGGATGTTGGTCCATCCCGGAATGTGCGTTGCAATGAGAAAGCGGTTGGTAGAGATTGCCCATTCCCACACTCTCATGGCTTCTCGACAGAGTGGGTAAGACCTGGTTCCCCCTTGTTTGTTGATATACCATACCACAGACATACTGTCTGTATTGCAATCGTTGCTACAGGCAGATGGCTCTGAAGTGCTTGCAACAACAAGAGCACTGCCCTCATCTCTAGAACATTTATGTGTAATAAGGTGTCCGAATCGTTCCACGTGCCTTGGACCATCCTGCTCGAATAATGCCCCCCCCCCAAGACGAGAGGTGTCCGTGGTCACCGTGGCGAGAGGGGGGGCCGTGGCAAAGAGGCGTCCCGCCTGGAGGTCCAGCGACTGAAGCCACCAAACGAGAGCCCTCTTGCAGGCCCTGCTGAGAGAAATGGGGTGACTCAAGGGGTATTGATGAAGGGACCATTGGACTTGGAGAGTCCATTGTAAAATCCTCATGTTCAGACACGCCATGGGAAGAAGGTTTATAGCAGCTGCCATGGACCCCAGGGCCCACAGAACCAATCCTGCCGGAGGTTTCAAAGATTGAAAGATGGCCCGCATATGTGCCCTCTAAGTGTGCAACCGGTCGGGAGTTAAGACTAGTTGCCTGTTGGTGTCCAGTCTGGCCCCGACAAAATCTATCACCTGAGTCGGGGTGAGAGAGGACTTGTTCGAGTTTATAGTGATCCCTAGTTGCGGAGCAAGGTTGAGAAAGTAGTCCCTGGCTAAGCATAGTAGATGCCTTGTCGGGGCGGTGAGGAGCCAGTCGTCCAGGTATGGGAAGACCTGCATTCCCTGGAGTTTCAGGTGGGCCGCTATCACTACTAATACCTTGGTGAACACCCTGGGAGGGCTGAGGTGAGAACAAAGGGGAGTACCCTGAATTGATAATGACTGGCTCCCAGCCGGAAGCGGAGAAACCTCCTGGACCGTCCGTCCATCAATATGTGGTAGCACGCGTCCTTGAGGTCTATGAAGCACATCCAGTTGTTCTCCCGCAAGAGGGGGAGAATAGATTGAAGAGTGACCATCCGGAACTTTTCTTTGGTTACTGACAGATTTAGTAGGGAAAGATCGAGGATGGGTCTTAGGTCCCCCGTCTTTTTTGGCACCAGAAAGAACCTGGAGTAGTAACCCGATCCGGACTAGTCTGGGGGGACATGCTGGATGGCTCCTTTTTCTAAAAGCAGCAAAATTTCCGCAGCTGCTGCCTCCCTCTGACTGGGTGGAACATCGGGGAGATGGCCTGGGGTGTCAGGAATGTAGGAAAAGGGAATTCTGTATCCTCTGGATAGGATACGAAGCACCCAGCGGTTTGCTGTAATGGACTCCCAAGCTGCCAGGTGCCTCGAGAAGAGCCCCCCGACTGCCTCCAGAGTGGAGCAGTCAGGCAACCCCTCAGGGTTGCTGCGTGGGCCGATCAGAGAAGGCTTTTCTGGACCCAAAGTTTCACGGGCCCCCTCTGCCTCTAGGGCGGTGTCCACCCTGTCCTCCTCTGCCGCGGAAGGACTGGGATTGTTGCGACTTTCGGAACCACATCTTCTTCTGTCCCTTTTAGTTCTTGGAGAAGGACCTCTGGGGAGCAGAGAAGCGGACTCAGACGGCAGACAACGTCTTCCCGTCCTTTTAGCTCTGGATCAATGTCTCGTGAACTGTCTTGACAAATAGGGCAGAACCATCGAAGGGGGCATTCGCAAGGGACATCTTGAAGGGTTCTGCGAAATCATAACGTCGGAGCCAGGCCTGGCGCCTCATAACTAGGCCTGCTCCGCTGGCTCTAGCGGCTCCCTCTGTAGCATGGGATAAAAGCCGCATAGAGGTGTTGGATATAGACCTAAGAGTGGCCATGCAAGTGGAATACAACTGTTTGTCCTCTCCCGACATGGACTCCAGGGGCGATGCAGCGTACTCTTTGATACGGTCTAGCTGCAGTCGAATCACGTGTGCCATGTAGTTCAGGGACCTTACAGTGAAGGTCGCTGAGCTAAAGACCTGCTTCCCGAGACTGTCCATCGAGCGAGACTCCTTGCTCGGGGAATGGACCGAGGGACACTCTTGGGCTAACTCCCTCTTGGTGGCTGCCCCCACCAACATGTCATCTACGGGGGGTCCCTTGCTTCAATGTTATTTCTCTGCCAGGGGACTCAGGATCTTGTCAGGACGTTTGGGGACTGGCTCCACAGTGTCCGGCTCCTTCCACGCCCCAGTAGTGATAAGGTCCACGAAGGGATAGGCCGAAGGGGACACCCAAGAGGTAGATGGGCCTGCTTCAAATGCCTCCAGGAACACAGATTCGTCCGAGGAAGCCTTGGGGGCAGTCCACCCCCCCCTCTTATCCTAAGCATTTCCATGACGTCTCCGAAGGAGACATCCTCGGGGGGTGACCTTGGGGAGCTTTCCCCCTCATCCAAATCCGTGTCTTCTGTCAAGGACTCGGGGGAGTCCACGTGCCTCCTCTTAAACTTCCGCTTGTGAGGAACATCCTCGGGGGGACTGTCCGAGGACGACTCACCAGCAACGTCTTGTTCCAGGGGAACGACCTGAGACGTCAAAGCAGGCTGTCTCTGTGGCTGGGCGATGGAAGCCCTACCCAAACGAGAGGGAGTGTGGGATGGAACCATAGCAGGGAGCGGGGGAGCCTGGATGCACTCAACAGAGCCCTCTCCACCACATCGAAGGCCGAGGGAGAGCCACACTCTCTAGGATCAGAGAGCCGACCCTCACTCGGATCCGATGGATGGATCGGAGCCGGTGCCGAGACCATCGGATCCGAAGGGCCAGTGTGCTCCGACCTGGACGGAGCCAAAGGCACACTAAACCCTTTTGATCCGAAGCTCAGAGCTCGGATCTGACAGGGACGGATCCGGTAAACTCGAAGGAAGAGTCGGAGCCGAAGTACCAGATACTGTCGGCACCGACCCACCCCCAGCTCCAACGCTGCCCGGCTCAGAGCACTCCGAACCCAGGATGCGGGTCGGAGATGAAGCTATCGGGGCAAAGAAGGGTGTTGAGCTCCCCCCCCCCCGAGGCAGGAGCACTCCCATCTGCATTTGGGCCTGGATGAACCTTCGCATCACCCGGTCCAAATCAGCTTCAGAAAGGCTATGCGTTGATCTCGACGAGGCCACCAAGGCTGGCCGGGAGTGCCGCCTCGATGACCTCGACAGAGATCGGGTCTCCTCCTCCTCGGGTCCCAGTGAGAAGCATGGAGACCGGAGCAGAGAAGGAGGAGACCTGGAAGCCATGGAGGGAGAAGCCCACTTAGCCAGGGGGGCCGAAGCGGTGGCCTCGGCCCGCCGCTTGTAGTGCTTCTCCCTCCATTTTTCTTTCTTGGCCTCCCTCTCCTCCGGCGCCGAAGAGGGAGACTGAGTCCCGGCTGGAGGGAGAGAGGCAGGAGTGGCCGCCACCGAAGCCTGGGAGGAGGCCACAGAAGCACCGGAGGCCGAAGCCGAACCCGGGGGCAAAAGTCCCGCCAGGATCAGCTTAGAGCTCCGGTCCTTCAGTGCCTGGGGTTGAATGCCGCACAGATAGTGCATCCAGAGGAAAGGTGTTCAAACCCCAAGGCACCGGATGCACCAAGTGTGGCCATCCGCCGGGGAGAGCTTATGGCCACACTCGGTGCACTTAGAAAAGATTGATTTTGGGGCCTCAGACATTCTAAAGAAAACACACTCGTTGGGCCCCAAACACACCACACACAGAACTACGTACCAGTGAAGGGGAGGGAGGGTAAATTTAACTAAAAAGATTTAACTACAAGGATTTAACCAAAGGGAAACCTAACCACAACACACTCGTACAGTGAAAAGTAATAGAAAAAAAGGTTTTAAATTTCTCACAAACTCTGCGAAGACCCTACGAACCAGGAGCTTAAAACCTAGCTGCTGACCAGAAGCGTGGCAAACTAGATCTGAGGTCAGTCAGGGTTTGCATGGGGATTATGGGTAAGGGGAGGAGCTAGGAGCTCGGATCTAAGCTTTGTAAAGTTGCCGGCTCGGATCCGAGGTCGGATCAGTATCCCACAGGTTGCAGACCAAATGAAGTTAACTACTTCATATCTTTGGTTCTGTTTAAGTAGAATCTAAGCTGTCTGTGTACGTCCAAAAAATGCAGAATTCTCTCCCCCATGTTCTGTGGATTTGGATAAAAAGTTGGCAGATGAATAGTTTGGTTACGAGCCACACTGAACACCACCTTAGGCATAAATGTTGGTTTTGTCCTCAGAGAAACCCTGTCTGGATAAAAAATGATAAAAGGTTCCACAGTCATGAGTGCACGTAGCTCTGAAACGCTTCTTGCAGAAGTTATTGCTAAGAGCAGAGCTGTTTTCCAAGATAAAAACTTTATATCAGCAGTAGCAGCTGGCTCAAAAGGAGGCAGGGTGAGTTTTTCCAAGACATAGTTGAGGTCTCATGCAGGTATTGGTGATCTTCTCTGAGGTACTGCTTTAATAAAGGATGAGAAAAAATGGTGGCTCTGTACTGTAATGAGCCCATATGGCAGAGGTATGAATTTTAATTGATGAAAAAGATAGGCCTTTGTCCAGCATCTCAGTTAAGTATTGCAAAAATCTGAGGAATATTTGGTACAGCTGTATCAGTTCCTTGTGCCTGGTTCCAAGCACAGAATCTCTTCCATTTTCCAGCAAAAGATTTTCTAGTACTAAACCTTCTGGCCTCCAAAATGACATCCATCACAGCTTTACTGAGAGATGTGTTTTGTATGACTACATTATCTGCCATGCTGCCAGGTTTAAAGTCCTGAGTTGACCGCGTAGGATCGGACTGTTTTGCTGGGACAGTAGATGAGGTATTGGAGGTAAAGTCCAAGTTGGGCATTGCGACAAGTTCCTTAGGATTGGATACCAGTACTGGCGGGGCCAGTCTGGGGCAATCAGAATAATCTTTGGCTTCTCCTGTCTGACCTTTAGGAGTACCTTGGGGAGGAGAGGCAGTAGTGGAAAGGCATATGGTGATAGGTTTTTCCAGTTGAAAGATAGGGCGTCCACTTTCCATGCTTGTCTGTGACAAGTCCTTGTGCAGAATTTTTAGTTGGTAGTTGTGAGGGGAGGCAAATAGATCTATGTCCGGGCATCCCCATTTCCTTGTTATCATGCTGAAGACTTGTGGATCCAGCTGCCACTCGTGGGGATCCATGAGGTTTCTGTTTAGTTCGTCTGCCAGAGTATTTTCCTTTCCTGGCAGGAACTGGGCCTGCAGATGTACTTGGTAAGTCAATGCTGTGTCCCACAAAGTGATGGCTAGTCTGCAAAGGGGGTAAGAATGTGTGCCCCCTGTTTATATACCACATGACCGTGGTGTTGTCCGTCTTTATCAGTAGTTGTCCCGGATGAAGTAGATCATTGAAGGCTGTCAGGGCATTTTGAACAGCTAGCATCTCTTTTTGATTGATATGTAGATGCATTTGGTTTGAGGACCATGTGCCCTGAATGCATCTTCCTGCCATGTGGGCCCCCGAGGCATAATCGGATGCATCCGTTGTTAGTGCCTGCCTGGCTGGGGGTAATGTGAATGGCTGTCCCTTGTTCTGGTGACAAGCCTTCGCCCAACTCATGTTGCAGGCAGGGAATGAGAGTAATCATTGTTTCCAGGCTGTGGCAATGTTGAGTCCAAACACTTTTTAGGTACCATTGAAGTTTCCTCATATGCAGTCTTGCATATAGAATTAGTAGGATGCAGGATGCCATGAAGCCCAAAGCCTGCAGAATTTTTCTTGCAGATAACTGGGCCTTTGTTGCCAACTTTTTGAAATAGGTAGTCAGTTGCCTTGGTTTGTCTGGCGTGAGATAAGCCATCTGGGCAGTTGTATTTAAGCTTGCACTCAGAAATATTATCTCTTGAGAGGGTACTAGTTTTGATTTCTTTTCGTTGACTGTGTACCCTAGGTATGTTAGAAGTCTTTTCACAAACGCCAAATGCTGTAGAAGAATGTCCTTGTTCTCTGCTTGAATTAGACAGTCGTCCAAGTAAAGATATATTTGTATTCCGCTTTATCTGCAGAATGCAATTACTGGTGCCAGGCACTTTGTAAAGACCCTGGGCGCAGTAGATAAGCCAAAGAGCAGTGCAGAGAATTGGTAATGCATTGAGCCAGCCTTAAATCTGAGGTATCCTCTGCATGATTGTCTGATTGGGACATGCAGGTATGCCTCTTTTAGGTCTAAAGTCACAAACCAAGCGTTCTTGCTCAGCATGGGCAGAAGGTGCTGCAGAGTCAACATTTTGAATTTTGGCATATCCAGGAATGTGTTCAGAATAGATAGGTCCAGTATTGGTCTCTAGGCCTTGTCCTTTCTGGTGACCAGGAACAGTCTTGAGTAAAATACCTGTCCCTGCTCTTGCTCTGGTACTTGTTGAATGGCCCCCATGTCCATGAGGGATGAGACTTGGTTTTGTGCCTATGCCCATTGATTTTTTGGCAGATCTGGCCAGCCATTTTTCCTTTGGCAGGGTATGGAAACAGAACTTGTAGCCTTGTGACACTATATTTAGAACCCACTTGTCCTGGGTTATAATATGCCAATTTTGAGAAAAAAATACTAATTTTCCCCCTAAGGGTGCTGCCAAGAGGTAAGTGCTTGGTGCAAGCAGGGGGAATTCATTGGGACGGTTTCCTGTATGGTTGTGATTTGCCTTCTCCAACTTTGGAGATAGATGCACCCCATTGCTTTGACCTGTATGAACCTTGTGCCTGGGATCTGCCTCTAGGGCGTCTGGATCTGCCCCTTTGAGGTCTGTCTGACACAGGAAAGGACAAATTCTTTGTAGGCCAGTGTCTACTAAATCTAGGTGGCTGTACTTGTAAAAAATATTTGACAGTTTGCATAGATTTAACGCTGTCCTCCATTTTCTTTAACACCTCTTCTGCCTTAACACCAAACAAAGTGTCATGCTGTAAAGGTGCATCTAATAATTTAACTTTGACATAAGGCAGATTTTGTTCCTTTAACCAAGCATACCTCCTAATTACAGAACCCTAACTGTGGCCCTGCAGGAGGCCTCCAAAAAATCAAAACCACATTGCAAAGTATGCTTTCCAACTTGTTCAGCTGCATGCAATAAATCTTGCATTTCCTTGTTTTCTGCACATTCAGAGTTTAACATTTTATGTTTATGCAATGCCATGACACGTTGCTTATTTTTGAGCATATGAAACTTACAGTTTAAGGCCCCTCCAGCCAAGGTAGCAGATATGTAAACCTTTTTTCCCCATCTATCCAGTGCCCTAGAATCTCTGTCAGAGGGGGTAGGGTTTCTTGCAGCTGAAGCCTTAACTCATTTGGGACCCTGTGAAATAGTTTCTGGGTCTGCAGCAGGATTTTTAAAAAGGAATTTATGAGAGTCAGGAACCCTGTAATATCTGTCAGGCTTAACAGGAGCTGGAGGTAAGGAGTCAGGGGTAAGACTAGACTCCGAAAACACATCATTTACAATGTCTAACACAGGTGGAATGGCTAGGGGCCTATGTTGAGGTAGTAAAAGGAAATCCCTGAGCCTCTTTTTAGATTCTGAAAAATCTTGGCTCTCCCAGTGGAAATGCAAGGTTTCCCCAAAGGAATAGTCCTCTGGAGGAGAGGCTGAAGGTATAGATTCTTCAGCATCAGAATCCTCATGGGGGGAAGAGAATATTCCTGATCAGAAGAGGAATCAGAGGAAATAGAAACCTGATCTGAAGATTCATAGTCAGTCACTTGCCTAGGCCTCTTATCAGGAGGGGGATGGGAACCCCTGATCAAGGTAATCAAGCCTTCAGCCATTTTGAGCATCTGTTTTTTTGGGCATAGAGGCCTGTCCACGTAGCTCGAGTTTGTTTCTTTGCTTTAGAAGGTGCTTTAGTCTTTGCCTTTGAAGCTGAGGTCGGTTTAATGTAAAGATGTTTAAGTCTGAATACACCCTCAGAAGCCGGTGCCTGCTCAGCGGCTCCGGACTCATCTGAGGGAATAGTATCCGAGACTCCAATACCTTGAGTTTCCAGCGGCATGGCCGACTCCACGTGGGAGTCGGTAGTGGCCTGCGACTATTAAGAAGCAGGCATCAGGGGCTGCGAAAGCGCCTCACTGAGAACCGGCGACTGGCTTAGGAGAAGCTTTGTCATCGGTTTTGGGCCTCGGTTGTTTATCTCTCTCCTTTTCTTTGCGTTTTTTGTGAACTCTGGTAGTCAGATGGCTATCCAACGACATTTCTGGATAATTAAACCGGCGTCCAAAATAGTTTAAAGCAAAATCATACAGACACTTAATAGTGTGTTTGGTTAAATCTAGCACAAAACAGAACCAGAAACATTGTGATCAGGGCCTAGGCAAGGAACAGAATAAGAATGAAAGTCCTTATGAGATATTTGCTTTCCAAAAGAAATACAATTATTTACTTTTTCTGACATTGGTCTGGAGCAAGAAAAAAAGTTTCCCCAACGGGGTACTTAGCTTTATTGAAGACTTTGGATCTGAAATTAGAACACAAAAATCTCAGGAGTTGGCCGACCGGCACTTGCGAACTGCTTCTGCTTCGGGCACCGTGCAGCAAGAAAGACTGAAGAAAATGGCATCGGCTGCTTCATTTATACCCCTGACGTCAGGGAAGGGGCAACAGCAGCCAACGCAAGACGTTGGAATTCAGGCCGTCTGAGGGCAACCTGCCAGCAGGATTACCCAAATGTAATGACTGCAACAGTGAAACACAAAGAACAACTGAAAATGTGATGAAGCAACAGAAGAAAGAAAGAAGAAAAGAAAAAAAAAAGAAAAAATTTCCTGAAAAGGGGATGAATGAGGAATGGGAAGGTAACCGTCCTTCATGTCTAGGGAGACCATAAAAGCCTGTGGAAGGATGAGGGGAAATAAGGTAGGGAGAGAAAGCATGCAGAAGGTTGGGACGTTTAGTAAGATGCGGAGATGTGAAATATTCAGAATGGGTCTCCCAAGAGCCATATTTTCTGGGAACCAGGAAAGTACAGTTGTGTACACTTACCATAAATAAAGATGTTAGAGTGTATTCACGGTTGCAGTCATTACATTTGGGTTGATTCCCAAAGCTAAGGGAGGGAGGAGGAAGTTAGAGAGCATTAGGACCAGCTATTAAGCCCTGCAAAACTGCAGTGGCAAAACCAGCTCTGGATTTAGAACAAATAGGCACGTGGTAAGGCTTGGTGAAGGTATGTACTGAGCTCCAGGTAGCATCTTCTAGGACGTCCCTGGTAGGGACACCTCTGAGAAAGGCTGTAGAGGTAGATGCAGCCCTGGTGGAATGTGATCTTATCCCCTGTGGTGTAGGTTTTCCATGGCGCTTATAGAAGAAATTAATGCAATGGGCTATCCACTTAGAAATGGTTTGCTTTGAAATGGCCTTCCCCTCTGCCCCTGAAGCAAAGTTACCTAGCAGCTGTTCAGATTTCCTGAGAGGCTTAGTCCTGTCCACATAAAATCTAAGTTGTCTGTGCACATCCAAAGAGTGCAGTATTCGTTCTCCTTTGTTCTGTAGATTTGGGAAAAAAGTAGGCAAATGAATGGACTGATTAAGGGCCACACTAGACACCACCTTGGGCATGAAGGAAGGATTGGTCCTGAGGGATACCCTGTCTGCATGGAAGATGATGAAGGGCTCCACTGCCATGACGGCATGCAATTCAGACACTCTTGTTGCTGAAGTGAAGGCTAGAAGGAAGGCTGTTTTCCAAGAAAGGAATTTCAACTCTGAAGTTGCAGCTGGCTCAAAAGGAGGTAGAATGAGCTTTTCCCATACAAAGTTAGGGTCCCAGGCTGGAGTAGGGGCTCTCCTGGGTGGTCTTAAATTTTTGTCCCCTCTGAGGAACTGCTTTAGCAGGGGGTGAGAGAAGAGGGATGGTTCAGTATTATAATGTGCTGAAATGGTAGAGGCATGAATTTTAATTGATGAGAAGGAAAGGCCCTTGTGGAGCATCTCTGTTAAGTACTGAAGAAAATGCGGTAAGCTGGACACCGTTGTGCCCATACCTCGAGTCTGGCTCCAGGAACAGTATCTTTTCCACTTTTCAGCATAGGATTTTCGAGTACTAGGCTTCCTTGCCTAAAGAAGGACATCAAGCACCTGCTTACTGAGGGATGCTATTGGAGAGCTGAAGGAAATAGCCAGGCTGCAAGGTTCAGAGTTCAAAGCTGAGAATGCAGAATCTGGCCCTCCTGCTGGGACAGCAGGGAAGGGGTCTGAGGCAGGTGCCATGGTTCCAGCAGTGACATACTGCGCAAGAGGGGGTATGAGTGCTGGCATGGCCAGTCTGGTGCAATCAGTATTGTCCTTGGTTTGTCCTGTTTGATCTTTAGCAGAACCTTCGAGAGGAGAGGCAGAGGTGGAAAAACGTAAACTGAGGCGCTTTCCCAGGTAAAGGACAGTGCATCCACTTTCCAAGCTTGACTGTGGGACGTCCTTGTGCAGAATTTGTTCAATTGGTAGTTTGGAGGGGAGGCAAACAGGTCTATCTCTGGATTCCCCCATTTGTTTCTCAAAATGCTGAATATCTTTGGTTCCAGTTTCCACTCATGTGGGTCCATGAGATTTCTGCTTAGGTCGTCTGCCAGTGAATTTAGTTTGTCTGGCAGGAATTGAGCTTGAAGGTGAACTTGGTAGCTCAAGGCTGTGTTCCACAGAGCCATGGCTAGTCTGCAGAGAGGGTACAAGTGGGTTCCCCCCTGCTTATGTACCACATAAAGTACAGTTGTGTACACTTACCATAAATGTAGATGTTAAGAGTGTATTCACTGTTGCAGTCATTACATTTGGGTAATCTGTTGGCAGGTTGCCCTCAGTCAGCCTGAATAACAAAGTCTTGGGTCCTGCGTCGGTTGCTGTCTCCTCTTCCATGACGTCAGGTAGTCAGGGGTATAAAACATGCAGCCGATGCCATTTTAGTCAGTTTTTCTTGCCCCAGATGTCAGCTGCCCCCCAAATGGGGAGCAAAAATTACATGCACATACACACGTGTGTATATATATATGTGTGTGTGTGTGTGTGTGTGTGTGTGTGTGTATGTATGTATGTGCATGTAATTTAGAACACACGAAATTTACCTCCAACTAAAAGCGAATACACCAAAATGGCCTTTGAGCATAGTAAAGGAAAGAAGAGGTATAATAAGAGAGAAAAAAGGGGGCTGGTGGGTGGGTAACCCGGACTGCAACAGTGAATAGACTTGAACATCTACATCTATGGTAAGTGTACACAACTGTACTGTGTTCTTCATATTTCACTGTTGCAGTCATTACATTTGGGTAGAATCCCAAAGCTATGGATGGGAGGATGGAATTATACAGCATTAGGAGCAGCTATAAGGCCCTGCAGGACAGCAGAGGCAAAGTCTGCTCTGGATTTTGAGTAAAGAGGTAAATGGCAATGTTTGGTGACCGTATGAACTGAATTCCAGGTAGCAGCTTCTAGAATGTCTCTGGTAGGAACCCCTCTGAGAAAGGCTGCAGAAGTAGATGCAGCCCTGGTGGAATGGGATCTGATCCCCTTGGGAACAGGTTTACCATGGTGCATGTAGCAGAAACGAATACAATGGCTTATGCATTTTGAATTAATCTGCTTTGAAATAGCCATTCCCTCTGCCCCTGCAGCAATGCCACCAGTAGTTGCTCAAACTTTCTTAGAGATTTTGTCCTGTTTAAGTAGAATCTTAGCTGTCTGTGAACATCCAGTGAATGCAGAATCCGATCCCCCTTGTTCTGCAGATTTGGGAAAAAAGTTGGCAGATGAATGGTCTGGTTAAGAGCCACACTGGATACCACCTTAGGCATAAAGGATGGATTGGTCCTGAGGGCCACCCAGTCCGGATAAAAGATAATGAAAGGCTCCACTTCCATGAGAGCCTGTAGTTCTGAAATCCTTCTAGCTGAAGTGACTGCTAAAAGAAAGGCGGTCTTCCAAGAAAGAAATTTGATGTCTGCAGTAGTAGCTGGCTCAAAAGGAGCTAGGGTGAGTTTTTCTAGCACAAAATTGAGGTCCCATGCAGGAGTTGGTGCTCTTCTGGGAGGTCTCAAATTTTTGGCCCCTCTGAGGTACTACTTCAGCAGGGGATGAGAAAAGAGAGGAGGCTCTATGTTGTAATGAGCCGAGATGGCAGAGGCATGGATTTTTATAGAAGAAGAAGATATGCCCTTGTGAAGCATCTCAGTTAAATATTGCAGAATCTGAGGAATATTGGGCATTACTGTGTTTATTCCTTGTGCTTGGTTCCAGGCACAGAATCTCTTCCATTTATCAGCATAAGATCTTCTAGTACTAGGCCTTCTAGCCTCCAAAATGACATCCATCACAGGTTTACTGAAAGATGTGATTGGTGAAATTAGTTGATTAGCCATACTGCGAGATTCAGAGTTTGAAGTTGAGTGTGCAGAATTTGATAGTTCTGCTGAGACAATAGATGAGGTGTCTGAGGCAGATACCACGGAGGAAGGTGTGACATATTCCTTAGAAGAGGGTACCAGTGTTAGCGAGGCCAGTCTGGAGCAATCAGAATACTTTTTGATTTTTCCTGTCTGACTTTTAGTAAAACCTTGGAGAGCAGAGGCAGAGGGGGAAAGGCACAGACTGATAGGTTTTTCCAGCTAAGGATAGAGCATCCACTTTCCAAGCTTTTTTGTGATGAATTCTTGTGCAGAATTTGTCTGATAGTTTTGGGGAGAGGCAAAAAGATCCATGTCTGGGCTCCCCCATTTTCATGTCAACATGCTGAAGATTTGTGGATCCAGTTTCCATTCATGTGGGTCCATAAGATTTCTGCTTAGTTCGTCTGCCAGAGTAATTTGCTTTCCAGGCAGGAAATGAGCTTGTAGATGTATTTGGTAAGCTAAGGCTGTGCTCCACAAAGCCATGGCTAGTCTGCAAAGAGGGTAGGAGTGGGTACCCCCCAGCTTGTTTATGTACCACATAACTGTGGTGTTGTCCGTCTTTATCAGTAGTTGTCCTGGATGAAGGAAGTCCTTGAAGGCTGTCAGAGCATTCTGTACAGCTAGCATTTCTTTCTGGTTGATATGTAGGTGCATTTGATTTGGGCTCCATTCGCCCTGAATGCATCTCCCCTGCCAGATGGGCCCCCAAGCACAGTCTGATGCATATGTAGTCAGGGTTTGGGTGGCAGGGGGTAGAATGAATGACAGTCCCTTGTTTTGGTGACAGGTCTCTGCCAACCATAGGAATTCCTGTTGCAGGCAAGGAAGGAGAGGAATCATTGTTTCCAGGTTGTGACAATGTTGACTCCATAGGTTTTTTAGGTACCATTGAAGTTTCCTCATATGCAGTCTTGCATACGGAATTAGTAGAATGCAGGATGCCATGAACCCCAAAGCCTGCAGAATTGGTCTTGCAGATAGCTGGGTTTTTGTGGCCACTTGTTTGAAGCATGTTATCAATTGAATTTGTCTGTCTGGCGTGAGGTAAGCCATCTGGGCAGTTGTATTCAAGCTTGCACCCAGGAATGTAATTATTTCAGAGGGTACCAGTTGTGATTTCTTTTCGTTTATGGTGTACCTTAGGCATGTTAGCAGCCTTTTTACAAACGCCAGATGTAGAAGAGTGTCCTTGTTTTTTGCCGGAATTAGAGAATCGTCCAGATAAAGATAAATTTGAATATTTCTTTGTCTGCAAAATGCAATCACAGGTGCCAGGCACTTTGTGAAGACCCTGGGCGCAGTAGACAAGCCAAAGGGCAATGTAGAGAACTGGTAATGCAAAAAGCCTGCTTTGAAGCGGAGGTATCTTCTGCAAGATTCCCTGATTGGGATATGCAGGTAAGCCTCTTAAGTCTAGAGTTACCAACCAGGCATCCTTGCCTAGCATAAGCAATAACTGTTGTAGAGTCAGCATCTTGAATTTTGGAATGTCCAGGAAGGTATTTAGAATGGATAAGTCCAGAATTGGACACCATGATTTGTCTTTTCTGGGTACCAGGAAAAGTCTAGAATAAAAACCTTGTCCTTTTTCCTTTTCTGGTACTGGCTGAATAGCCCCCATATCCATGAGGGACATGACTTGTTTCTGGGCCTCTGCCCACTGATCTGGAGGCAGATCTGGCCATCCGTTTGGAATTGGCAACATGTGGAAATGAAATCTGTATCCCTGGGATACTATATTTAAGACCGACTTGTCCTGGGTAATTAGATGCCAATTTTGAGCATGAAGTGCTAGTTTTTCCCCCAAAGGGGCTGCCAAAAGATAAGTGCTTGGAAATGGCAGAGGAAAGTCATTGAGACTTTTTATCGTAGGGGGGTACTTTGCTACTTCCAGATTTGGAGGTGGAGGCACCCCAATGTTTTGTTCTGTAAGTTCCTTGTGATTGAAACCTGCAGCCTTTGGGGTGTCTGGGTTTGACCTGAGCGGCTTTGTTGGGTCCAGTGCCCTCTGAACCTGGGTGGCTGCACTTGCAAGAAATTTTTTTACAGTTTGCATAGATTTAGCTTAGTCTTCCATCTTTTTCAAAACTTCTTCTGCCTGACTACCAAACAGACTGTCCTGTTGTAAAGGAGCATCCAACAATTTAGCTTTAACATGATCAGGCAGATTTTGCTCCTTGAGCCAAGCATACCTTCTTATCACAGATCCAGTTACGGAGGCCCTGCAAGATGCCTCCAAGGAATTAAAACCACATTGCAAAGTATGCTTTCCAACTTGCTCAGCTGAATGCAAAAAATCCTGTAACTCTAATTTCCACACAATCAGAAATCAACATCATTTTCTGTTTAAGCATATGAAATTGACAGTTTAAAGCCCTGATTGCCAGGGTTGCAGATGTACAAACCTTCTTACCCCATCTGTCCAGTGCCCTGGAGTCTCTTATCAGAAGGGGTAAGATTTTTAGCAGTATAAGCCTTAACACCCTTGGGACCCTGAGAAATTGTTTCAGGGTCAGCAGTAGGATTTTTGAAAAGAAACTTGTGGGAGTCAGAAACCCTGTAATATCTGTCTGGCTTACTAGGAGCCGGAGGCAGGGAATAAGAAGCCATGCTGGATTCTGAGAAAACATCATCAACAATGTCTAAAACAGGAAGTATTGCCAAAGACCTATGCTGAGAAAGAAGAAGAAAATCCCTAAGCCTCTTTTTGGATTCTGAAAAATCCTGACTCTCCCAATGAAAATGTTCCCTTAAGGTATGCAAAGTTTCTCCAAAAGAAAATTCCTCAGGAAGAGAAGCAGAATGGATGGATTCTTCTGCATCAGAGTCCCATAAGGGGGAACAGAAAATTCCTTATCAGAAGAAATGGAAACCTGATCTGAAGATTCATAATCAGTGCCTTGCCTAGGCCTCTTAGCAGGAGGGGGTTGGGAATCCCTGATCAAGGTAATTAAATCCTCAGCCACTTTGATCACTTGTTTTTTAAGCATAGCGGCCTGAACACGTGGCTCATGCGTCGGTTTTTTAGACATAGAAGTTGATTTCAGCCCCGTTTCTGATGATGGCATCAGTTTAATATACAAATCTTTAGGCCTGAAAACACCCTCAGAAGCCGGTGTCTGCTCAGCAGCTCCGGACCCATCCAAGGGAGAGACATCCGTGGGTTCAATACTTGAAGAATCTCGCAGCATACCGGACTCCAAACGGGTCTCGGTAGAGGCCTGCAATTCAAAAGTAGCAGGCATCAGGGGCTGCGAAAGCGCCTCACTGAGTAACGGCGAACTGGCGACTGGCTTAGGAGAACCTTCGCCATCGGTTTTGGACCTCAACGGTCTGTCTCTGTCTTTTTCTTTGTGTTTTTTGTGAATTCTGGAAGTCTGATTGCTAACCGATGACATTTCAGGACAGTTAAATCTTGAGCCAAAGTATTTAGAAGCAAAAATATAGCAACATTTAATAGTGCGTTGGTTAAATTTAGCACAAAACCGACAGCAAGGCATGTTGTGGTCAGGGCCTAGGCAAGGAATACAGAACAAATGAAAATCCATATGAGGTATTTGCTTCCCACAAGTAATACAATTAACTTTTACTGACATCGGTAAGGAGCAAGAAAAAGTTTCCCCAACGGGGTACTTGGCTTTAGGTTGAAGACTTCGGTTCTGAAACTCGAAAACGAAAATTTCAGGAGTCAACCAGCACTTGCGAACTGCTTCGGGCACCGCGTGACAAGAAAGACTGATTAAAATGGCGCCGGCTGCATGTTTTATACCCCTGACAACCTGACGTCATGGAAGAGGAGACAGCAACCAACGCAGGACCCAATACTTTGGTATTTAGGCCGACTGAGGGCAACCTGCCAGCAGATTACAGAAATGTAAAGACTGCAGCAGTGAAACACGAAGAATATCAGTGGTGTTGTCTGTCTTTACCAATAATTGTCCTGGAAGAATGTGGTCCTTGAAGGCTGTCAGGGAATTCTGTACAGCTAACATTTCTTTTTGATTGACATGCAGGTGCATCTGACATGGGTTACATTTGCCCTGAATGCACTGCCCTGCCAAGAGAGCCCACCATGCATAGTCTGATGCATCTGTTGTTAGGGTTTCGGCAGCAGGGGGTAGAGTGAGTGGGAGCCCCTTGCTGTGGTAGCAGGCCTCTGCCCACCAAAGGAACTCTATCTTTATAAAAGGAATGGACAGGAATCATTGATTCCAGGTCCTGAGAATGTTGACATCATAGGCTTTTCAGATACCACTGTAGTTTCCTCATATGCAGTCTTGCATATGGAATTAGTAGGATGCAAGAGGCCATGAACCCCAGGACGTGCAGGACTTTCCTTGAAGATAGCTGGGTCTTTGTGGCCAGTGGTTTGAAGCAGGCTGTCAAATAAACTTGTTTCTCTGGCGTGAGGTAAGCCATCTGGGAATTTCTGTTCAAGCTTGCTCCCAGGAATACAATTTGTTGGCAGGGTACTAGATGAAATTTATTTTTGTTTATGGTGTACCCCAGTGAGGTTAGAAGTTTCTTTACAAATGTCAGATGTTTTAGTAGCAAACCCTGGCTTCTGCCTGAATTAGACAATCGTCCAGGTATGGACATATTTGAATATTTCTTTGCCTGGAAAATGCAATGACTGGAGCTAGACACTTTGTGAATACCCTGGGTGCAGTAGATAAGCCAAAGGAAAGTGCAGAGAACTGGTAATGCATGGAGCCTGCTCTGAAGCGTAGGTATTTCCTGCAAGATTCCCTTATTGGAATGTGTAGGTAAGCTTCCTTTAAGTCTAAGGTTGCCAAACAGGTATCTTTGCAAAGCACAGGAAGCAGCTGTTGAAGTGTTAGCATTTTGAATTTTGGTATTATGAAAAAGGTGGTTAGAATAGAGAGGTCAAGGATAGGATGCCAGTAGCTGTCTTTTCTGGGTACCAGGTAAAGTCTTGAGAAAAACCTTGTCCCCTTTCTTCTGCTGGGACAGACTGAATAGCCCTGATACTTAGAAGGGAATGAACCTGCTGTTCAGCCTCTGCCCACTGATTACGGGGTAGGTCTGGCCAACCATTTGGGGTTGGTAAGGTGTGGAAGTGGAATCTGTATCCTTGGGAAACTATATTTAAAACCCATTTGTCCTGGGTAATGAGTTCCCAGTTTTTTGCATGCAGGATGATCCTTCCCCCTAAGGGAGCAGGCAGATGAGCAAGGCTTGGAAGGTTGAAGGTTAAGTCATTGCAACATTTTTTCCATAGGGGGTGTCTTACTACTTTGGAGCCCCCCACTGCTTAGGCCTGTGAGTACCTTGAGACTGTAGCCTAGGTGGTCTGCTGTTTCTGGGTTTGGACTGAGAAGGCCTGGGAGAGACAGGAAAGGACCAATTCTTAGAAGGCCAATGCCTACTAAATCTAGGAGGCTGTACTTGCAGGAAATTTGTTTGCAAAGATTTAGCTTTTTCCTCCATCTTTTTAAGGACTTTTCTGCTTTGTTGCCAAACAGGCGGTCTTGATTTAAGGGAGCATCCAGTAATTTAGCTTTAACATGATCTGGCAAATTTTGCTCCTTAAGCCAAGCATGCCTTCAAAGTACAGACCCAGTGACAGCAGCCCTGCAAGATGCTTCTAAAGAGTCAAAACTACATTGCAAAGTATGTTTACCAACTTGTTCAACAGAATGCATTAAATCCTGCAATTCTTTATTTTCAGCATAGTCAGGAATTAACATAATTTTCTGTTTAAGTAGTCCCATAATATGCTGCTGATACTTAAACATATGAAACTGGCAGTTTAAGACCTTAATGGTCAAAGTAGCAAAAGTGTACATCTTCTGTCCAAAGCCCTGGAATCTCTATCAGAGGGGATAGGGGGTTTGGCAGTAGTAGCCTTAATGCCTTTAGGTCCTTGGGAAATGGTCTCTGGGTCCGCAGTAGGTTACTTGAAGAGGAACTTGTAAGAGTCAGGTACTCTGAAATACCAGTCAGGTTTCCTGGGAGCTGGAGGTAGTGTCTGGAGCCAGGCTAGATTCCAAGAAGGCATCATCTACAATGTCCAGGACAGGAGAGATAGCCAAAGGCCTGTGTTGAGGGAGAAGTAAAAATTCCCTAAGCCTCTTTTTGGAGTCTAGAGTAATCCTGGCTTTCCCACCGGAAATGCTCCCTAAGAGTGTGTAAGGTTTCACTAAAAGAAAAATCTTCTATAGGGGAAGCAGAGGGAATGACATCCTCTGCATAAGAATCCTCATAGGTAGATAAGGGCAAATCTTGGTAATCAGAAGAAAAGTACAGTTTTGTACCTACCATAAATGTAGATGTTCGAGGATTCCCTTGCTGCAGTCCTGACTATTGGGTATAGTCCGCGTCCCAGTCGGCCCGAATACCAGAGAGAGGCTGCCGTCGGTCATGGCGCCTTAGACTGACGCCAGTACGCCAGGGTATTAATGCGCATGACCGACGCCATTTCCTCAGTCTTTTCTTGCCCCAGATGTCAGAAGACCCAAAAGACAAGTCCCAAAACAACCTGCACCAAAAACATGTACAATATATACAGCAATATATATACAAAAATATAAGCATGTAAACTCACCTACACAACCACCCTGAAACACAGAGGGAAGGAGGAGGTAAATTGGACTGCAGCAAGGGAATCTCGAACATCTACATTTATGGTAGGTACAAAACTGTACTATGTTCTTCGCCTTCCCTTGCTGCAGTCCTGACTATTGGGTAGAATCCCAAAGCAGAGGTAAGGGAGGCTGGCAAATTATAAAGTAGCAGGAGCTGACAACATGCCTTGTAAAACAGCTGTGGCAAAACCAGCCCTAGTCTTAGAGTATATAGGCAGGTGATAATGCCTAGAGAAAGTATGCACTGAACTCCAAGTAGCTGCTTCCAGAATATCCTTAGTTGCCACCCCTTAGAAATGCTGTTGAAGTGGCAGTAGCCCTAGTGGAATGAGGCCTAATCCCAGCTGGAACCTCTTTGCCATGATGGGAATAACAAAATGCAATGCAAAAGCCAATCCACCTAGAAATAGTTTGTTTTGACACAGGCTTGCCCTGAACTCAAAGCAAAAGAAACAAGTAACTGCTGAGACTGCCTAAAATCTTTAGTCCTGCTCAAATAATAACGCAATTGCCTGTGTACATCTAAAGTGTGCAAAATCTTTTCCCTTTATTTTGAGGATCTGCAAAAACGAGGCAAATGAATAGTTTGGTTTAAAGCCACACTAGAAACCACCTTAGGCATAAAGGAAGGATTAGTACGTAATGAAACCCTGTCCTTATGGAAAACCAAAAAGGGCTCTACTGCCATAAGGGCCTGCAACTCAGACACCCTTCTTGCAGAAGTAATAGCCAACAGAAAAGCAGTCTTCCATGACAAATATTTCAATTCAGCAGTAGCTGCAGGCTCAAAAGGTTGTAGAGTAAGTTTTTCCAACACAAAATTGAGATCCCAAGCAGGAGTAGGAGCTCTATGGGGGCCTTATATTCTTTGCACCTGTAAGAAACTGCTTGAACAAAGGATGCGAAAACAAAGGTGGGTCACAATCATAGTGAGCTGAAATTGCTGCAGCATGAATCTTTATGGAAGAGAAGGACAAACCCTTGTCCAATAATTCAGTTAGATATTGAAGAGCCACACTCAAATTAGGCTCTGAAATCTCCAAATTCTTTGCTGTACTCCAAAATAAAAATCTCTTCCATTTTTCATGCGACACTCTCCTAGTACTAGGCCTTCTAGCTTCCATAATCACATTTAAAACTTGTTGAGGAAGCTGAGACCTGCTGTGCTTCAACACAGAATATGCCAAGCTGTGAGATGAAGAGATTGAAGCTTGACATTGAGCAAATGACCGTCCTTCTGAGATAACAGATGAGGAATCAGAGGTAAAGGCCATGGAGGCTTCTTTACAAGACTCCTTAGAAGTGGGTACCAGTGTTGCCGAGGCCAATCTGGAGCTATCAAAATCATCCTTGGCCTGTCTTGTCTGACCTTTAATAATACCTTTGGAAGAAGAGGCAGAGGTGGAAAGGCATAGACATGAAGGTTTTTCCAACTGAAAGACAGAGCATCCACTTTCCAAGCTGTGTGATGAAACCCTTTGTGCAATACTTTGGCAGCTGGTGGTTTAGTGGAGAAGCTTAACAGATCTATGTCTGGAGTTCCCCATGACACTGTCAATTTCTGAAATACATGAAGATCCAGTTTCCACTCGTGGGGATCCATGATTTGTCTGCTTAATACATCTGCTAGGAGTTCTGTGCTCCTGGCAGAAACCTTGCCTGAAGAGTCAGTTGCAGGCTTAACGCAGTCTCCCATAAAATCATTGCTTGCCTGCATAGAGGATAAGAATGTGTTCCCCCTTGCTTGTTGATGTACCACATGACAGTTGTGTTGTCTGTTAGAATCAACACCTGCCCTGGAAGAAGTAACTCCTTGAACGCCATCAATGCAAACTGGACTGCTAACATCTCCTTCATGTTGATATGTAGATGCTGTAGTCTGGCAGGCCACTTGTCTTGTATCCACTTTCCATTTAGATGAGCTCCCCAAGCAGTGTCCGAGGCATCTGTCGTTAAAATCTGACTCGCCTCTGGCCGGGTCACAGAGAGTCCCTTGTTTAGGTGACATTCCTGAGCCCACCACAAGAATTCCTTTTGAAGGCAAGGTATTATATGAATGACAGTGTCGAAATCTTGGCAGTGCTGTGTCCATACATTTTGAGATACCATTGCAGCTTCCTCATATGCAGTTTGGCATTGGGAAGCACCAGAATACAAGATGCCATGAACCCTAATGCTTGAAGGACTGTCCTTGCAGTCAGCACGGACTGATGAGATAGTTGATGGAAGTAAAGTGACAGACTCTTTTGTTTGTCCGGGGTTAAAAAGGCCATCTGGCCTGCTGTATTCAGTCTCACACCCAGAAAGCACATGTCTTGAGAGGGTACTAGACTGGACTTTATTTCGCTCACAGAATACCCTAGGCATCTTAGCACTGCTATGACATATTCCAGATGCTGTAGAAGGTCTTCCTTTTCTTGAGCCAGAATCAGGCAGTCGACCAAGTAAGGATAGATTTGAATGCCTTGAAAACTGAAGTAAGCTAACACTGGAGTCAGAACCTGTGTGAATATTCTGGGCAGTAGATAAGCCAAAGGGCAATGCAGAGAACTGATAATGAAAATCTCCAGTTCAATCGCAGATACTTTCTGCAACTTAGCCTTATAGGCACATGAAGGTAGGCTTCCTTGAGATCCAAAGTTACCATCCAGTGATCCTTGCCCAGCAGAGGTAACAGTTGCTGTAACGTCAACATCTTGAACTTGGGAATGTCCAGATAAGTGTTGAGGATAGATAAATCCAAAATTGGTCTCCACGTGTTCCCCTTCTTTGGTACTAGGAACAGGCGAGAATAAAATCCAAGCCCCTTTCTGATACAGGGACTGGCTGAATGGCCCCTATCTGGAGTAACTGAGAAACTTGCTTGTGAGCCTCTATTCTTTGTGGAGGAGGAACATCTGGCATGCCTTTGAAAGGGGCCATTGTGTGGAAATAAAATCTGTAACCGTGATGAATGATATCCAGCACCCATCTGTCTTGAGTGATTAAATCCCAATTTTCTTTGAAAAGAGACAATCTTCCTCCCAAAGGAGCTGCCAGACGAGAGTCCACTGGCAGCTGAAAAGGCAGGTCATTGGTTCTGCTTACGAAAGGACTGACCCCTGCCCTCACCAGAAGTCTGAGCAGGTGAACTGTCTGATCTAGGCCTAAACGAACCTTGAGCCCTGCCCCTACCACGCCTAGACCTACCCCTAGACTGGGAACCATAAGCAGGATATGTCCACCCCTTAGCAGGCCAATTTCTACTAAACTTGGAGGCTGCACCTGCAAAAATCTTTAACAGTCTGCATAGACTTAGCTTTGTCCTCCATTTTCTTTAAAACTGCTTCCACAGGCGGTCCAAACAACACATCAGACTGTAAAGGAGCATCCAAAATCCTGGTCTTAACATGCTCAGCTAAATTCTGATCCTTCAACCAGGCAAGTCTGCGAAGAACAGAACTAGTAGCAGCCACCCTCGAGGAGGCCTGAACAGCATCAAAACCACACTGCAAAGAATGCTTACCCACTTGTTCAGACACATGAACCAAATCCAGCAATTCTTTACACTCAATACCTTCCGCCAAAGCATCCACCTTAGATTTCAATTGTGAAAGAAGATAATTCTGATATTTCAGCATATGAAACTGACAATTCAACGCCCTCATGGCTAGAGTGGAAGAAGTATATACTTTCTTACCCCACCTATCCAAAGCCCTTGCCTCTTTATCAGAGGGTACAGGATTTTTAACCACAGAAGCTTTAACACCTTTAGGCCCCTGAGAAACAGTTTCTGGGTCCGCCCTGGGACTCTTAAACAAATACTTATGAGCTTGGGGCACCCTATAATACCTATCAGGCTTAACAGGAGCAGGAGGCAAGGAGTCAGGGTTCAGGGAAGCCTCTGCAAAAACATCCTCCACCACATTCAACACAGGAGGAATAGCTAAGGGCCTATGCTGGGGTAAACACAAGAATTCCCTAAGCCGTTTCCTGGAATCAGAGTAATCCTGGCCTTCCCATTTAAAGTGCTCCCTCATAGAGTGAAGAGTCTCTGAAAATGAAAAATCCTCAGGAGGAGAAGCTGTAGGAGTGGAATCATCCACATCAGAATCAGAATAAGCAGGAAACTCTTGCAAGTCTTCCACAGAAGACTCTGAAGCCTGTGAACACTGTTCAAAACTATCAAACTCCTGTTCCACCCTAGGCCTCTTATCAGGCGGGGGCATAGAACCTCTAATCAGAGTAATCAAATCTTCAGCCATTTTAAGCATATGTTTCTTAGGCACAGAGCCCGAAATGCTAGGAGAAGCCCCCACAGAAGCTGAACTTGGCCTACCTCTAAAAGAAGCTTTGGCAACAGAAGGAGAGGCCCTAACTACCTTGGGAAGAGAGGGAAGAACAGTTACCTGAGAAGCCCCCTCAGCCTGGCCTACCTCCTGAGAGGGCACATCCTGTAACAGTAAAGTATCTGCCTGAGACTCCATAGAGACTCCTGGCAAAACCTCTGGCTCCCCTGAGCCTTCTAAAGAACCGACGTCCGGAACTGCCGGTTCCTCACCCCTAGGCTTCACTGTTTTGTCCTTGCGCTTCTTGGATGAAGCGGGCGTCGGAGTATCCGACGGCATATTATAATTGCAACGCTTCCCAAACACTAACCTAGCACAATCAAGCCTCCTCTTAATAGTGCGCTTGTTAAATCTAGCACAAGAGCGGCAACCAACAACGTCGTGCTCAGGCCCTAAACAAGGTATACACAATGTATGATAATCCCTATGCGGTATCTGCTTCCCACAAGAAATACAGTTATTCACTTTTTCTGACATCCGGTTAAATACTGAGGCAAGAGAAAACCAAAATGCTCTAACGGGTTACTTAGCCAACTCTGTTTCGGTCTGAAACTCCGGTTTCGAAAATCTCAGAACGCCAACCTGCACTCGCAAAATTGCTTCTGCATCGGACCATGCGGCAAAAAGACTGAGGAAATGACGCCGGTCATGCGCATTAGTACCCTGACGCACTGACGCCAGTCTACGCCATGACCGACGTCAGCCTTATACTCTGGTATTCGGGCCGACTGGGACGCGGACTATACCCAATAGTCAGGACTGCAGCAAGGGAAGACGAAGAACATCAGAATTTTCAGAATCCTGATCAAAAGAATCAGAAGGAAAATCAGTTCTAGGTCTCAGAGGGTGAAGGCTGGCTTCCCCTAATTAAAGTAATAAGATCTTCAGCCATTCTTCTTTTTTTTTTTAGGCATATGGGCTTGACCATGCGGTTTGGATGTCTGTTTTCTAGGCGTGGGTCGAGTTTTAGGCCTTAAAAAAGAAGATGGCATCGGTTTGAAATGCATGTCAGTAGGCCTGAATACACCCTAAGAAGCCGGTGCCTGCACAGCAGCTCCAGACCCATCTAAGGTAGACACATCCGCAGGTTCCATAGTCGAAGAAGCATCTCGCGGCATACCGAACTCCGAATAGGTCTCAGTAGAGGCCTGCGAATCTGAAGTAGCAGGTATCAGGGGCTGCGAAAGCGCCTCACTGAGTACTGGCGACTAGCTTAGCTGAAGCATAGTCGGCAGCTTCCGACCTATGCGGTCTCTCTCTGTCTTTATCTTTACGTTTTTTTTGGAATGTCGGTAGTCAGATGGCTTACCGAAGCCATTTCTGGATAGTTAAACAGAGTACCAAAATAACTAGTGCAAAAATAAACCAACAACAAATAGTCCAGGGGTTGAATAAGACACAAAACCGACAGTGAGGGACGTCGTGATCTGGGCCTAAACAAGGAATGCAGTACGAATGAAAATCTTTAAGAGGTATTTGCTTTCCACAGGTAATACAATTGTTAACTTTTACTGACATCGGTTAAGAACAAGAAAAAGGATCACAACAGGGTACTTAGCTTTTTTGAAGACTTCGGTTTTGAAACTCGAAAACGAAAATTTCAGGAGTCGGCCGGCCGGCATTTGCGAACCGCTTCTGCTTCGGGCACCATGCGGCAAGAAAGACTGGTGTAATGGTGTCGGCTGCATGTTTTATACCCCTGACGACCTGACTTCATGGAAGAAGAGACAGTATCCAACGCAAAAATCCAAGACTTTGATATTCAGGCCAGCTGAGGGCTACCTGCAGGCAGATAACCCAAATGTAATGACTGCAACAGTGAAAGACGAAGAACATCATCCTGGAGTAGAAACCTCTTCCTCTTTGGTGCCGTGGAACTTCATGAATAGTTCCTTGGGATCTCAATACATGGAGCACCTCTGGAAAAAACTGTAGTTGCTCTTGAGGTGGTTGAGGAATACTCGTGAAAGATGAGAGAGTTTACAATACCATGAAATACCCATTGTGGATCATGGAAAGGACCCATGAATCTTGCGTGATATGCTCTCAGACTGGACAGAACAGGAAAAGATACAGAGAGAGAGGGAATATAGCTCAGAAAATGTTGCAGTCACCAACTACCTGGCTTGTCTGGAAAAGGCTAATTTTAAGCATGAGCAGACTGAGAGAGTTTGGAAGCAGGTTTCCTAACACCCCTCTTACTTCTGGAAGGAGTGTGAGATTGTTTCCCAACAAAAGGAGTTTTAGCTGTGTAATTCCTTTGAAATTTAGGAACTGGAGAGACAAAGATGTGCTTTAGTGCCTGTAATTCTTTACCTTTCTCCTGCAAGGACATGAACAATTTTGCTGCTGCAACTCCAAACAAAGCCTTATTACCTAAGGGAGTGTCCAGTAATTTAGCCTTAAAGTCATCTGGAAGTGGTTGAAGCCTCAACCAAGATTATTTCCTCAAAACACAGCCAAAGGCAGCTGCTCTAGCAGATGCTTCAGTTGCATCATAGTGGCATTTAATGGAATGTTGTGCCACCTGGGAGGAAGTCCCCAGAACTGATGAAAGCTGTGACTTAACTTCAGACTCTGGAAGGTCAGAGAGAAGCTGAGTAGCCTGTGGAAGAAGAGCCAAACCATACTTGGTCATATGGGTTTTGTAACTCACAGTACAGAAAGCTAGGTTGGCCCAAGTATAAACCTTTCTTCCCCAACCTTTCTATAGTCTGACTCTCTTTATCTGGAGGGAGGCACAGCTGAAGGAGAGGGACAATCCATTTGAAGAAAGTCACAGTACCTTTTCTGCACCTCAGAAACCTGACGGCAGTCCCACTTAAAATACTCTCTCATCCTGGCAACACTCTCCCCAAAGGTGATATCTTCACCAGGAGAAACTGAGCCACTGGACTCTTCCCTCAGGGGAGGCATACTCCAAACAGAAGGAAATCTGAGCAGAATAGTTCAATGGATTTATCCTCCGAGGCATCCTCCACTCTAATCCTTTTCTTTGGTGAAGGAGTTAAAGGAGGGCTAGGAAGGGAAACTCCCAGAGAGAGGTTTAAGAGCCATAAAGGCACTGAACATGCCCTGTGCGAAATCTTGCCAATCAGCAAGTGGGTCCTGAAGAGCAAAGACATGCTTGGTTTTCTGCTTTTCTTTAAGAAGAACATCAGCCCTATGAAAGGTGGAGCGACCCAAAGTAAGCTTACACTGAATGGCACATGTCGGTACATCCTCCCTTACTAAAATTTGTGGAATACCTCGAGGGCCTTCTGAAATAATGAGGCTCGGTTTCCCCTGTTCATCAGAAGTGGACGTCTGAATAGCCTCTAAGGACGTGCCAATGGCAGGATCCCTTGCAGGTCTCCAATGTGGTACCCGCCTTAGAATCTGAGCCGAAATCCAGATGGGTCTCTGGGCCTACTTTGGTCTCGAGAGACATCCAGAAGGGGAGGTGCAGCTGAAACATCAGGTGTAACTTTCTTAGCACTCTTCATAGAAACCTCAGCAGAAGACTGAAGTATCCCCCATAACGTTGCGCACTAACCTTTTCAGTCTCAGATTCTCAAGACAAATATTAAGAGAGGAAAGGCAGCTATGCAGGGTCTTAGGAACGAAAGTTTTACAGACAGGGCATACCTTATGGTCATGGTTGGGTTCTAAATGGAAGAGACACTGATCGTGACTGGCTTTATGTGGAATATGTCTTCCACACTGGCATTTGCCCTTCCTGGGTGACATGTAACCTCACAACAAAAAAGCAGTTGCAAAAAATACAGAAGAAAACCTCAACGGAGCACTTATTTGAATATCTTATATTCAGCAAACAACACGTGCTAGCAGACAGATGACTGTAGATGGCTTTTGGATTGGCAGCAGAGAAGTTCAGAGGATGGTATGTACGAATGTCACTTATATGGCCTATGCCAGCTGATGGCCTACGTGCTATGTTCTTCGTACCTTGCAGTGGTTAAAGTCTTTTGTATACTGGCCGAACGTCTGGAAAGCCTTTGACAGTGATTCCTGCACGTTAAGTATACTGCAATATAAGAACAGAAGGACATCAGAGATTGATCCCTTTCTGTGATCCACAAACACCAAATTTAGGTGTACCAAAGAGTTCCTACAGAGGTAATTATGGGAATCACTGACCCTATAAAATAATCAGGAATCATAGTAACAGGAAGAAGGCAGCCAAGCCCCAGAGGTGTAGTACTGATAACATCTTCCAGGACATAAAACACTGGATAAACAGCTACAGGTTCAGGCAAGTCTGCATATGCTATGCATCTTTGCTTGGCTTTAGAATACTCTCTAGTTTCCCACTAGATAACATCCTTCATTCTATAAAGTGTCTCCCCAAAGGAAAAATCCTCTGGTGGAGAGAGGCATCAGTCATAGCCTTCAGCAGATGGTTATAAACCACATATTCCGGTTCATCTGTTTCTCACTCAAGGAGCTCTGTTACCTCATGTAGAGGTCCATCCTTCACTTTTTCGAAGAAACCCCAAATATAAGTGCCCTAGTTTGGCCTTTTAGTCTTCAAAAAGGATACCCTGTCCTCAGCCAACTGTACTACAGAGCTGGTAGAAGTCTAGGATGTGGCATGGCAAGAACCACACCCAGACTAGGTTCATCAGCTGGGAGACACTGGTGTCTGCTTCGCTGTTTTGTATCTCAAGGCTTCAGAAAACACAATCCTAGAAGTCAAAGTTTGCAGGATGGAGACAAATATTGATGCAGTTTCCAGAAACCTCCTAGAGTACTAGAATTCAAGAGAATCCTGACTTCTCTTTATGAAACCACAACTTGAGGCTCCAAAACCAAAGGGCCTTTGCTCTCCAGATATGTGCTGGACATATTAGTCCAGGACAAGAGAAAAGCTGATGGAGAGGACACCAAAGTAAATGGTCACACAACAGTTCTTTAGAGAATAAAAGGAGAAATTCCCCCAGCAGAAGGCGAGACTACCAAAGGCCCCAGGATGTCCTTAGGATCCATGCTGGCCCCAGGCTATGCTGGAGAAATAGAGGGTGTTGCAGAAGATCAACAAGACCTGACAACAGAGATGGAGTACTGGATTACAGTGTCACAGAATGAAGTAAAGTAAAAAAAAAAAAAATTAGATGTGATGCTGCAAATGGCTAAAAAGGCTGAAAAATGAGAAATTACCCGCATGTAATATCCCAAGGAGGGGCAATGTTTCAATGAGGAGGCCCAAGACGAAAAATACCTTAAAACAGGAAAGAGACATAAAAACTTAACTCAGGATTAAACCAGAAAAAGAGTAAAGAGCAGCCAAACATAGTGGAAAAAATAGCTCAGATCTCAGATAATAATAGAACGAAAAAGTACAGTTTTGTACCTACCATAAATGTAGATGTCCGAACTGGATAGCATCTGCAGTCATAACAAGTGGGTTGTCCTGTCGTCAGGCAGCCCTGCAGTCGGCCGGATTCCAAAGTCGGGTCCGCTTCGCTGATGTCGCACTCCACCCGACGTCATCTCTGTTGGTCTTCGGGTATAAAAGCATCAGCCGACGCCATTTTCCTCAGTGTTTCTTGCCCCAGATGCCAGTAGCCCTCTTGCAGGGTAAAATTTGGATAGATGCCAATGTTTCCAAATAGATAGAGGTAAACACAACAATAAGCATATATGTACATATATACAAACAAATACACCATGAAAGACTCCCCCCAACAGCTAGCTATTAGGAGGGTAAACACCCTAGGAGTACCACAGAGGGGAGATCCTGACTGCAGATGCTATCCAGTTCGGACATCTACATTTATGGTAGGTACAAAACTGTACTATGTCCTTCATGGATGCAGCTGCAGTCATAACAAGTGGGTAGAATACCATAGCCAACTAGGGGAGGAGGATAAAGGTAGATTATGGTGTGTTTAAGATCCCTTGCAGTACAGCAGTGGCAAACCCTGCTCGCGATCTGGAATAAAGAGGCAAATTATAATGCTTGGCAAATGTATGCACGGAGGTCCAAGTAGCCGCCTCAATAATGTCTTTGGTTGCCACTCCTCGTAAGAAGGCTGTGGTAGTGGCTGTTGCCCTTGTAGAATGAGGTCTTATGTTCTGTGGAATTGGTTTTCCATGGAAGGAGTAAGAGTATCGTATGCAATTTCCTATCCATTTGGAGATTGTCTGTTTGGAAATAGCTTTTCCTTCCCTTCCTGTTGCATAGGCTACAAAAAGTTGGTCAGTCTTTCTGCTATTTTTTGTTCTGTCCAAGTAGTAGCGTGGCTGTCTATGTACATCCAAGGTATGCAGTATTCTTTCCCCTCTGTTTTGTGGGTTGGGAAAGAAGGTAGGTAGGTGGATTGCCTGGTTTAAAGATACTCTGGATACCACCTTAGGCATAAATGTAGGATTAGTCCTCAAGGACACTCTATCTTGGTGGAAGATTAGGAAGGGTTGCACTGCCATTAAGGCCTGTAGTTCTGAAACCCTCCTTGCTGAAGTAATTGCCAGTAGGAAAGCAGTTTTCCATGACAGGTGTTGTAGGTCTGCTGTTGCTGCTGGTTCAAAGGGTGCTAGTGTCAACTTTTCTAGCACAAAGTTTAAGTCCCAAGCTGGTAATGGTGGTTTCCTTGGAGGTTTTACATTCTTGATTCCTCTGAGGAACTGCCTGAGCAAAGGGTGCGAAAAACAGGAGGATCAAAGCTGTATTCTGCTGAAATAGCTGATGCATGTATCTTGATGGAGGAGTAGGACAGGCCTGAATGAAGAAGTTCGCCAGATACTCCAGAATGTTAGGCATATCTATGTTTGACACATCTTTTCCTCTTTCGGTACTCCAAATGACAAACCTTTTCCATTTTCCAGCATAGTTCTTTCTTGTTGAAGGTCTGCGTGCTTCAAGAATAATGTCTTTAACTCTTTGGGAAAGTTCTGGATTAGCTGCTGCTATGTGATGTTCCATGCAGTCAGTTGCAGCGTTTTAGGTTTGGATGTATGATGCTGTAGTTGTTCTGAGTTAACATCAAAGGCATCAGGGGTATTGGCCACATGTTGTTCGAGACATGCTCTCGGTAGTGGGTACCAGTGTTGTCTTGGCCAGTTTGGGGCTATCAGGATTATCCTTGGACGTTCTTCCTTGATTTTTAGTAGTACCTTGTGTATCAAAGGAAGAGGTGGGAATGCATATGCTGTTAGGCCTTTCCAGTTGAAGGAGAGTGAGTCCACTTTCCATGCTAGTGGGTGGAATGTCCTTGTGCAGAATTTTTGAGCTGGTGATTGAGAGGTGATGCGAATAGGTCTATCTGTGGCATTCCCCATTTCTTTGAGATGGTCTTGAAGATGTCCGGGTGCAGCTTCCATTCGTGGGCATCCGTGGTTCTGCTTAGTATGTCTGCTAGAGTATTGTCTTTCCCGGTACAAATATTGCCTGTAACTGAATGTTGTAGCTGAGTGCCAGGGTCCACAGCTCCAAGGTCATTCTGCATAGGGGTATGAATGAGTGCCTCCTGTTTGTTGATGTACCACATGACTGTGGTGTTGTCTGTCCTTATCATCAACTGGTCCTCTTTGAGGAATGGTTTGAACTTTTGGATTGCCAGTTTTACTGCCAGCATTTCTTTTAGATTGATGTGCAGGTGAAGTTGATCCTGTGTCCACAATCCTTGCACGCATTTGTCCAGCATGTGGGCCCTCCATCCTAGGTCTGAAGCGACTGTTGTGATGGTCTGGCTTGGTTGACATCTGCGGAAGGGCAGGCCTGGGTTTGACTGGCATGCCTGAGCCCACCATAGGAACTCCTGTTTTAAGCATGGAATTAGTGGGATTTCTGTTTCTAGACTGTGTCTGTGTTGGGACCATAAATTCTTTAGGTACCACTGTAGTTTCCTCATATGTAGCCTGGCAAATGGGACCAAGATTATGCATGATGCCATGAAGCCCAAGGCCTGTAGAAATTTTCTTGCTGTTAACTTGTTCAGTTTTGTTAGTGCCAAGAAGTAAAGAGGAAGTTCTTTTGTTTTTCTGTAGTCAGGAATGCCATTTGTTGTACTGTGTCCAATTCCGCGCCCAAGAATGTCCTTGTTTGGGATGGTACCAGCCTTGACTTTTGTAAATTGACTGTGTATCCCAGTCCTTGTAGCAAGTAAATGACCCTTTGTAAATCTGTTGTCAGCTTGCTTTTGTTGTCCCCTTGTAGCAGGCAGTCGTCCAGGTATGGGTAAATTTGAATTCCCTGTAGTCTGCAATGGGCGATTACTGATGCCAGGCATTTTGTGAATACTCTGGGCAGTAGATAAGCCAAAGGGCAATGCTGAGAATTGATAGTGCTCTGATCCTGCAAGAAATCTGAGGTATCTTCTGCAGATTGGTCGAATGGGGACGTGCAGGTATGCCTCCTTGAGATCTAGAGTTACCAGCCAAGACTCCTTGCCCAGCATGGGAAGGAGTTGCTGTAGGGTCAGCATTTTGAATTTTGGGACAATGATGTATGTATTTAAGGTGGACAGGTCGAGAATTGGTCTCCAACTTTTTCCTTTCTTGGAACTAGGAATAGTCTGGAGTAGAACCCTTTCCTTGTTCTGCTGTTGGCACTCTTTCCACAGCTCTCATGTTTGCTAACTCCATTATCTGGTAGAGCCTCTGTTTTTGATTTGGAGGTAGATTTGGCATTCCTCTTTGACTGGTAAAGTGTGGAAGTGAAACCGTAACCTTGATCTATGGTTTGTAAAATCCACTTGTCTTTTGTTATGTAGTGCCAGTTCTTTGAAAATAAGGTTAACTTTCCGCCTAGAGGAGCTGCTATTTGTTCCCTGGTAGGCGGATTTAGGATTAAGTCACTGTGGTTGTGCTGATGTAGTGGCAGTGGCTGTGTCTGTGCCTCTGTTGTTACCTTGCCACTGTCGCCCTCTGCAGGCACCTCCTCTGGATTGGTTTCTGCCTCTGGAACGCCTATTCCTGCCCCTTTGAAATTTTGTGGAGTCAGGAAAGGACCAATTTTGGCAGGCCAGTTCCTGCTAAACCTTGGGGTTGAACCTGCAAGAAATCTTTAACAGTTTGAACAGATTTTGCCTTTTCTTCCATTTTCTTCATAACCTGCTGGGCAGGTGTACCAAACAAACTTGTCTTGTCCATAGGAGCATCTAGCAACTTAGCTTTAACATGATCCGGTAAAGCTTGTTCCTTTAGCCATGCATGCCTTCTTATCACTGTGCCTGTCATGGCTGATCTAAATGAAGCCTCCAGTGCATCATAGCCACATTTTAAGGAATGGTTGCTAACCTGTTGTATGTTATTTACCATCTCTAATACATATTTCTTATCAAGAGATTCATCAGTAGTTAGTCCTTTAGTTAACTGATCAGGCATAAACTCTTGGTATTGTATCATGTGAAACTGACAGTTTAAAGCTCTAGCTGAGAGAGTAGCTGAAGTGTAGACCTTTTTACCCCATCTGTCTAGTGACCTTGCTTCCCTTTCAGAAGGAATAGGGTTTTTAGCTGTGGTCGCGGCTACTGCCTTGGGACCCTGGGATATAGTTTCTGGGTCTGCAAGTGGGGCCTTGTAAAGGTGGTGATGAGTATCTGGCACCCTGTAAAATCTGTCTGGTTTGGCAGGGGCTGGGGGCAAACATCATTGAAAGCATCATCCACCACAGAGAGAACAGGAGGTATAGCTAAGGGCCTGTGCTGTGGGAGGTGCAGAAAGGTCCTAAGTCTTTTCTGGAGTCTGAAAATCCTGTTGCTGCCATTGGAACTGTTCTCGCATGGCATGCAAGGTTTCCCCAAAGGAGAATTCTTCTGGTGGGGAAGCAGCTGGAATGGATTCTTCAGCATCAGAATCTTCAAAATTGGAGAAGGGAGCCTCAGGCTGGTCAGTTATGTCTGATTCATCAGCAGAATCATCAGAAGACACTGGCTCAGGGGCTCTGCCCTAGGTCTCTTCTCTGGGGGCTGAGAGGCCCTGTCTGGGTGAGATTGAGATCCTCTAATTAAAGAAATTAAATCTTCTGCCAAAGAAAGCATTTGAGAACTAGAAGAGGGCCTGGATGAGGGGGTTTAACAGGCACTGATTTAGTAGTCTTGGCTGCTTTAGCCCTGGCGAAGGCCTTAATGGACATGGCTGCTGGAGGCCTAGCAGCACCACGTGCTGGGGTAGAGACATCCAAGGGGATGGTGTCTGATAAGTCAACCACCGTAGTGGGTAAAATTTCTGAGGTCGATTCAAGAATTGTAGCAGGGGCCTCAGTTGTAAGAGTAGGTTCAGCTGTACTTTGAGCAGTTTTCTCGGTTTCGGCCGGAACCGAGACACTCCCGGTTTGCTTTGCCGTGGTTTCGGCCGAAACCGCGGACCGCGAGTGTCGGTCTTTATCTTTGCGTTTTTTGGAAGGTTGGGTAGTCGGAGGATCCGACGGCATAATGTACGCAAAATCAGTACCGAAAAACTGTTCTGCAAACTCCGACCGACGCCTTTAGCGTTCGTCGGTTGAAAGAGGCACAGGCCGAACAGGCTGCTACGTCGTGGGCTGGGCCTAAACAAGGCAGACAGTAAGAGTGGAAATCTTTATGAGGTATTTGTTTCCCACAGGTTAAACAATTGTTAACTTTTTCTGACATCGGCTGAGGCAAGAAAGAGTCCCCAACGGGGTACTTAGCTTTAGAAGTCTTCGAAGTAGTATTCGGTAGAAGTAATCTCTGGATCCGACCGACCGGCACTTGCGAACAGCTTCTGCTTCGGGTGCCACGCGGCAAGAAAGACTGAGGAAAATGGCGTCGGCTGATGCTTTTATACCCGAAGACCAACAGAGATGACGTCGGGTGGAGTGCGACATCAGCCGAAGCCGGACCCGGACTTTGGAATCCGGCCGACTGCAGGGCTGCCTGACGACAGGACAACCCACTTGTTATGACTGCAGATGCATCCATGAAGGACATCAGAGGAAAGAAAGGGGTCTATAACTTTACCAGAATTTAGAAAACAAAAAAATGTCATTCTGCCACAGTAATCTTTTTAGTAGTAAATCTTTCAAGAAACAAAATTACAGAAGCTACCCTCATTAAAATATAACTGTTAGCTAATCATGAAACTTGTGAAATCATGCTGTTACCTTTACTGAATGAAGACAGTACACTTGTGTACACTTGCCATAAATTTAGATGCTAGAGTGTATTCACTGTTGCAGTCATCACATTTGGAGGTTATCTACTTGCAGAAGCCCTCAGTTGGCCTGATTAACAAATTCTTGGGTCCTGCGTCGGTTGCGGTTTCATCTTCCATGACGTCAGGTAGTCAGGGGTATAAAGCATGTAGCCGATGCCATTACATCAGTTTTTCTTGCCACAGATGTCAGGCGACCCCATAATGGGAAGCAATTATATATACAAGGTTACACCTCCAACAAAAAAGCAAATACACCAAAAAGCTTTAAACATAGTAAACAAGAATAGAGGTATAGCCAACAGAAGTCAGGGGCTGGAGGGAGCGTAACCAGGACTGCAACAGTGAATACACTTGAACATCTACATTTATGCCAAGTGTACACAACTGCACTATGTTCTTCGTGTTTCACTGTTGCAGTCATCACATTTGGGTAGATTCCCAAAGCTAAGGATGGGAGGAGGAAATTAGATAGCAATAGGACCAGCTATAAGGCCCTGCAAGACTGCAGTGGCAAAGCCAGCTCTAGATTTAGAGAAAAATGGCAAACGGTAATGCTTGGTGAAGGTATGTACAGAACTACAGGTAGCAGCTTCTAGGATGTCCCTGGTAGGGACACCTCTGAGAAAGGCTGTAGAGGTAGATGCAGCCCTGGATGAATGTGGTCTAATACCCTGTGGGGTAGGTTTTCCATGGTGCTTATAGCAGAAATGAATGCAATGTCCTATCCATTTAGAAAGTTTGCTTTGAAATGGCCTTCCCCTCTGCCCCTGCAGCAAAAGCAACCAGCAGTTGTTCAGATTTCCTGAGAGGTTTAGTCCTGTCCAAATAAAATCTAGGTTGTCTGTGCACATCTAAGGAGTGCAGTATTCGCTCCCCTTTGTTCTGTGGATTAGAAAATAAGGTTGGCAAATGAATGGACTGATTAAAAGCCACACTTGATACCACCTTGGGCATGAAGGAGGGATTGATCCTGAGGAACACCCTGTCCGCATGAAAAATGATGAAAGGGCTCCACTGCCATGAGGGCCTGTAATTCAGATACCCTTCTTCCTGAAGTGATGGCTAAAAGGAAGGCTGTTTTCCAAGAAGAAATTTCAACTCTGCATTTGCAGCTGGCTCAAAAGGAGGTAGTGAGTTTTTCCAATACAAAGTTAAGGTCCCAGGGCTGGAGTAGGGGCTCTCCTGGGTGGTCTTAAGTTTTTGGCCCCTCTGAGGAACTGCTTCAGCAGTGGATGAGAGAAGACGGATGGTTCTGTGATGTAATAAGCTGAAATGGCTGAGGCATGAATTTTGATGCAGGAAAAGGAAAGGCCCTTGTGCAGCATCTCAGTTAAGTATTGAAGAATCTGAGGTAAACTGGGTGCTGCTGTGCCCATCCCCTGAGATTGGTTCCAAGAACATAATCTTTTTCATTTTTCAGCATAGGATTTTCTAGTACTAGGCCTCCTTGCCTCCAGAATGACATCCAACACTTGCTTACTGAGGGATGGTACCGAGAGATTAGGTAATTAGCCAGGCTGCCAGGTTCAGGGTTTGAAGCTGTGCGTGCAAATCTGGCCCTCCTGCTGGGACAGCAGGGCAGTGGTCTGAGGCAGGTACCATGGTGCCAGCAGAGTGACACTGCGCAAAAGCAGGTACCAGTGTTGGTGTAGCCAGTCTGGTGCAATCAGTAGCGTCCTTGGTTTATACTGTTTGATCTTTAGTAGTACCTTGGAGAGGAGAGACAGAGGGGGAAAGGCATAACGTGATAGGTTTTTCCAGGTGAAGGACAGGGCATCCACTTTACAAGCTTGTTTGTGGGGAGTCCTTGTGCAGAATTTTTCCAACTGGTAGCTCTGGGGGGAGGCAAACAGGTCTGTATCTGGGCCCCCCATTTGTTTCTCAACATGTCGAATATCTTTGGTTACAGTTTCCAGTCGTGTGGGTCCATGAGTATTCTGCTTAGGTCGTGTGCCAATGTGTTTAGCTTTCCTCTCAGGAATTGAGCATGTAGGTGCACTTGTTAGCTCAAGGGTGTGTTCCACAGAGCCATGGCTAGTCTGCAGAGAGGGTATAAGTGGGTCCCCCTACTTGTTTATGTACCACATAACAGTGGTGTTGTCCATCTTTACCATTAATTGCCCTGGAAGGATGTGGTCCTTGAAGGCTGTCAGAGCATTCTGTACAGCTAACATTTCTTTTTGATTGATGTGCAGGTGCATTTCACTTGGGTTCCATTTGCCCTGAATGCGCTTTCCTGGCAAGTGAGCCCCCCATGCATAGTCTGATGCATCTGTTGTTAGGGTTTGGAAGGCAAGGGGTAGAGTAAATGGCAGTCCCTTGTTTTGGTGACAGGAGTCTGCCCAACAAAGGAACTCTATCTGTAAACAGGGAATGATAGGAATCATTACTTCTAGATGCTGAGAATGTTGACACCATAGGCTTTTTAGATACCGCTGTAGTTTCCTCATATGCAGTCTTTCATATGGAATTAGTAGAATGCAGGAGGCCATGAACCCCAGGGCTTGCCGTATTTTCCTTGCAGATAGCTGGGTCTTTGTGGCCAGTAGTTTGAAGTAGGCTGTCAAAAGAACTTGTTTTTCTGGCGTGAGAAAAGCCATCTGGGAAGTTGTGTTCAAGCTTGCTCCCAGGAATACAATTTGTTGGCACGGTACAAGATGTGATTTTTTTTTTGTTTATGGTGTACCCCAGAGAAGTTAGCAATTTCTGTACAAATGCCAGCTGCTTCAATAGTATGCCCTGGCTTTCTGCCTGAACTAGACAATCGTCCACGTATGGATATATTTGGATATTTCTTTGCCTATAAAATGCAATGACTGCAGCTAGTCACTTTGTGAATACCCTGGGCGCAGTAGATAAGCCAAAGGGCAGTGCAGAGAAATGGTAGTGCATGTAGGCTGCTTTGAAACGTAGGTATCTTCTTGCAGGATTCCCTTACTGAGATGTGCAGGTAGGCTTCCTTTAGATCCAGTGTTGCCAACCAGGCATCCTTGCCTAGCATAGGAAGCAGCAGGTGAAGAGTCAGCAGCATGAATTTTGGAATCACCAAAAATGTGTTTAGGATAGAGAGGTCCAATACAGGACGCCAGGAGTTGCCTTCTCTGGGCACCAGGAAAAGTCTTGAGTAGAAACCTTGTCCCGTTTCCTCTTCTGGAACAGGTTGAATAGCCCTGATGCTTAAGACAGAGAGAATTTGCTTTTGAGCCTCTGCCCACTGATTTGGGGGTAGATCTGGCCAACCGTTTGAGGTTGGTAAAGAGTGAAAGTGGAATTTGTATCCTTGAGAAACTATATTTAAAACCCATTTGTCCTGGGTAATGAGTTCCTAATTTTTTCCTTGCCGGGCAATCTTCCCCACTAAGGGAACAGTCAGTTGTGCAGAGCTTGGAAGATTTAAAGTCAAGTCATTGAGACAGTTTACCACAGGGGGGAGTCTTACCACTCCCTGCTTTGAAAGTGGGAGCCCCCTACTGCTTAGCCCTGTGAGTACCTTCGGACTGAAGCCTGGGTGTTCTGCTGGTTCTGGGTTTGGACTGAAGGCCTGGAAGAGGCAGGAAAGAACCAATTTTTAAAGGGCCAATGCCTACTAAATCTGGGAGGTTGTACTTGCAGGAAATCTTTAACAGTTTGCATAGATTTAGCTTTTTCCTCCATCTTTTTAAGTACTTATTCTGCTTTGTTGCCAAACAGGTGGTCTTGGTTTAAGGGAGCATCCAGCAATTTAGCTTTAACATGATCTGGCAAAGATTGCTCCTTAAGCCAAGCATGCCTTCTATGTACAGACCCAGTGACAGCAGCCCTGCAAGATGCCTCTAGTGAATCAAAACCACATTGTAAAGTATGTTTTCCAACTTGTTCAGCAGAATGCATTAAATCCTGTAAATCTTTATTTTCAGCACAGTCAGGAAAAAACATCATTTTCTGTTTAAGCAATCCAATAATATGTTGCTGACACTATATGAAACTGGCAGTTTAAGGCCCTAATGACCAAGGTTGCAGAAGTGTATACCTTCTTACCCCATCTATCCAGCGCCCTGGAATCTCTATCAGAGGGAGTTGGATTTTTGGCAGTAGTAGCCTTAATGCCCTTGGGTCCCTGTGAAATGGTCTCAGGATCCGCAGTAGGATTTTTAAAGAGGAACTTGTGAGAGTTAGGAACCCTGTAATATCCATCAGTTTTTCTGGGAGCAGGAGGTAGAGAGTCAGGGGCCAAGCTAGATTCCGAAAAGGCATCATCAACAATGTCCGGTACAGGGGGGATAGCTAAAGGCCTGTGTTGCGGCAGGAGTAAGAAATCCCTAAGCCTCTTTTTAGAGTCAGATTAATCCTGGCTTTCCCAGCAAAAATTATCCCTAAGAGTATGCAAGGTTTCACCAAAAGAGAAATCCTCTGGAGGGGAAGCAGATGGAATAGAGTCCTCTGCATCAGAATCCTCATAGGTAGATAAGGGTAAATCCTGGTCATCAGAGGAAACAGAAATTTTAGAATCCTGATCAGAAGAATCATAAGCAAACTCAGTCCTAGGCCTTTTAGAGGGGGAAGGTTGGCTTCCCCTGATTAAACTAATAAGGTCTTCAGCCATTCTTATCATTTGTTTTTAGGTACAGAGGCCTGAGCATGCAGTCTGGGCATCGGTTTTCTAGGCATGGATCGAGGTTTAGGCCTTGCAGAAGAAGATGGCGTTGGTTTAATATGCAAGTCAGTAGGCCTGAATACACCCTCAAAAGCCAGTGCCTGCACAGCGGCTCCGGACCCATCCAAGGTAGCGATATCCGCAGGTTCCACAGTTGAAGCATCTTGTGGCATACCGGACTCCGAATGGGTCTCAGTAGAGGCCAGCGAATCTGAAGTAGTGGGTATCGGGGGCTGCAAAAGCGCCTCAATGAGTACCGGCAAACTGTCGACTAGCTTAGGAGAAGCGTTGTTGGCAGCTATGGACCAATGCAGTCTGTCTCTGTCTTTATCTTTGTGTTTTTTCGGAATGTCGGTAGTCGGGTGACTTACTGAAGCAATCTCTTGATAATTGCACAGAGTACCAAAATATTTATAAGAGTAAATAAACAGACAACGAATAGTTTGTTGTTTAAATAAGGCACACAATCGACAACGAGGTATGTCGTGGTCAGGGCCTAAGCTAGAAATGAAGTACGAATGAAAATCTTTATGAGGTGTTTGCTTTTCACAACAAATACAATTATTAACTTTTACTGACATCGGTTTAGAGCAAGAAAAAGTTTCCCAAACGGGGTACTTAGCTTAGTTGAAGACTTCGGTTCTGAAACTCGAAAACAAAAATTTCAAGAGTCGGCCGACCGGCACTTGAAACTGCTTCTGCTTCGGGCACCGCACATCAAAAAAGACTGATGTAATGGTGTCGACTGCATGCTTTATACCCCTGACTACCTGACGTCATGGAACATGAGACAGCAACCAACGCAGAACTAAAGACTTTGTTAATCAGGCCAACTGAGGGCTACTACAAGCAGATAACCCCCAAATGTGATGACTGCAACAGTGAAACACGAAGAACACCAAGGTAGAATTTGCCTGAAGGGTGAGACAGCAGCTTGTTGATAAGATGCAAAGTCACTTCTTTAGCAGACAGAAAAATAACTTGGGCAACTAAATGTGTGTGACTCGGAAAGGTGCGGTAACAGTGACCCTGGCCTTCTGATGAATCTTATTAAAAAACTAGGTGGGGGGCGCATATGATTTTTAATTTGTAAATAAGAACATCCTAGGCCTGACACCCACTAAAATGCAAATCAGCAAGAAAAACAAGATGCCTTATTTAGAGATAAGAGAAAGAGGTCACAAAATAGTTTGTCTACAGGCAAAAAAAAATCCTTTTTACAATTGAAGGACTGGGGGGGGTGGCATTCATGAGGTGTCTATCTGCAGTGACTGAAATTAAATGACAGAAAACAAAACACTCCTAGGATGTAGCTGGCCATGAAAAAACAAAAGCTGATGACCACTACCATAGCCTCTCCACAGAGCAGACAACAATGTGTCCTTCTCCCCACTTGTTGAGTTAACAATCAGCTAGACACTCAAGACATTCAGCATTGTTAAAATAACTACTTGCATTCCCCCTTCACGTGACTATGAGATACCTAAATTGGTCAGGTACCTCGAACAGTCTGCCTTTTTAAATTTTCCACCCTGCAGCATATACATTTTTGGTGACTGATGCTCCTAACGTCTAACTGCAACAGACTATCATACTGAAGATGGGTGGGATCCAGCCCACAGTGAGGATAAACATGCTCTGGATGTATGAACTAAAAAGGCAAGAAGTTTGAAATTCTGGGACATCTGGACCGCAACTGCCCTTTATGTATATCATCACGTGAAACCTACCATAAGGTGCCATAAAAATTGAAGTTGCCTTAAGGTCTAAGGCTTTCAGTAATGTAGCTGATGGTACAGACCAAGATGAGTGAACACATCTAACTACTAGTTGCAAGAAAGTATTCTGCCCAAGGTCAGGAAGACTTGACAAAGGAAAGCACATAAGAAGCAATCCTTTTAAAAACGGACTATTTTACTAAGTTCAAAACTATAGCCAAGATGATGAACAGCTTGAAGAAAGACTCCTTTATATTTACCAGATCCATCAAAGGAAATTACAGTTGTGTACACTTACCATAAATGTAGATATTCGAGTGTATTAACTGTTGCAGTCATTACATTTGGGTAATCTGCTGGCAGGTTGCCCTCAGTCGGCCTGCCTAACAAAGTCTTCGGTCCTGCGTTGGTTGCTATCCCTTCTTCCATGACATCAGGTCGTCAGGGGTATAAAACATGCAGCCAACGCCATTTTCATCAGTTTTTCTCGCCCCAGATGTCAGGTGCCCCCCAAATGGGGAGCAATATATATATATGCATGTAATTTAGAACACAAAAAATATACCTCCAAATAAAAGCAAATACAACAAAAAGGCTTTTTAGGGGGCTGGCAGGTGGGTAACCCGGACTGCAACTGTAAATACACTCGAACATCTACATTTATGGTAAGTGTACACAACTGTACTATAATCTTTGTGTTTCACTGTTGCAGTCATTACATTTGGGTAGAATCCCAAAGCTATGGTTGGGAGGATGGATTTATAAAGCAGTAGGAGCAGCTATAAGGCCCTGCAGTACAGCAGTGGCAAAGCCTGCTCTGGATTTAGAGAAGAGAGGTAAATGGTAATGTTTGGTGAACGTATGAACTGAGCTGCAGGTAGCAGCTTCTAGAATGTCTCTGGTAGGAACCCCTCTGAGAAAGGCTGCAGAAGTAGATGCAGCCCTGGTGGAATAGGATCTGATCCCCTTGGGAACAGGTTTTCCATGATGCATGTAACAGAAACAAATACAATGGCTTATCCATTTTTAAATTGTCTGCTTTGAAATAGCCTTTCCCTCTGCCCCTGCAGCAAATGCCACCAGTAGTTGCTCAGATTTTCTTAGAGATTTTGTCCTGTTTAAGTAGAATCTTAGTTGTCTGTGTACATCCAATGAATGCAGAATCCGCTCCCTATTGTTCTGTGGATTTGGGAAAAAAGTTGGTAGATGAATGGTCTGATTAAGAGCCACACTAGATACCACTTTAGGCATAAAAGTTAGCTTGGTCCAGAGCGATACCCTGTCCGGGTAGAACATAACAAAACATAAAGGTTGGCTTGGACCAGAGCGATACCCTTTCCGGGTAGAACATAATAAAACATAAAGATTGGCTTGGTCCAGAGCGATACCCTGTCCGGGTAAAACATAAGTCTCCACTGCCATGAGAGCCTGTAGTTCTGAAACTCTTCCAGCTGAAGTGAATGCTAAAAGAAAAGCTGTTTTCCAAGAAATAAATTTTATGTCTGAAGTAGCAACTGGCTCAAAAGGAGGTAGAGTGGAGCTTTTCCAACATAAAATTGAGGTCCCATGCCAGAGTTGGTGCACTCCTGGGAGGTCTTAAATTTTTGGCCACTTTGAGATACTGCTTTAGCAGGGGATGAGAAAAGAGGGGAGGGCTCTGTGTTGTAATGAGCTGAAATGGCAGAGGCATGGATTTTTATGGAAGAGAAAGACAGGCCCTTGTGAAGCATCTCAGTTAAATATTGCAGAATCTGAGGAATAGTGGGCATTGCTGTGCTTACTCCTTGTGCCTGGTTACAGGCACAGAATCTTTTCCATTTATCAGCATAAGATTTTTCTAGTACTAGGCCTTCTAGCCTCCAAAATGACATCCATCACAGGTTGGCGAAGAGTTGTAACTGGTGAAATTAGTTGATTACCCATGCTGCAAGATTCAGAGTTTGGAGCAGAGTGTGCAGAATTTGATAGTTCTGCTGAGACAGTAGATAAGGTGTCTGAAGCAGGTACCATGGAGGAAGGTGTGACATATTGCGTAGGAGCAGGTACCAGTGTTGGCAAGGCCAGTCTGGAGCAATCAATCATTTTTGTTTTTTCCTGTCTGACTTTTAGTAATACCTTGAAGAGCAAAGGTTGAGGGGGAAAGGCATAGACTGATAGGTTTTTCCAGCTGAAGGATACAGCATCCACTTTCCAAGCTTTTTGTGATGGATTCTTCTTCAGAATTTGTCCAACTGATAGTTTTGGGGAGAGGCAAAAAGATCTATGCCTGGGCTCCCCCCATTTGCATGTCAACATGCTGAAGATTTAGGCATCCAGTTTCCATCCATGTGGGTCCATAATATTTCTGCTTAGTTCGTCTGCCAGAGTATTTTGCTTTCCTAGCAGGAATTGAACTTGTAGATGTATTTGGTAAGTTAAGGCTGTGTTCCACAAAGCCATGGCTAGTCTGCAAAGGGGGTAGGAATAGATACCCCCTGCTTGTTTATGTACCACATTGACTGTGGTGTTGTCAGTCTTTATCAGTAGTTGTCCTGGATGAAGAAAGTCCTTGAAGGCTGTCAGAGCATTCTGCACAGCTAGCATCTCTTTCTGGTTGATATGCAGGTGCATTTGATTTGGGCTCCATTCGCCCTGAATGCATCTCCCTGCCAGATGCGCCCCCCCCAAGCATAATCTGATGAGTCTGTAGTCTGGGTTTGGGTGGCAGGGGGTGGAATGAATGACAGTCCCTTGTTTTGGTGACAGGCCTCTGCCCACCATAGGAACTCTTGTTGCAGGCAAGGAATGATAGGAATCATTGTTTCCAGGCTGTGACAATGTTGATTCCATAAGCTTTTTAGGTACCATTGAAGTTTCCTCATATGCAGTCTTGCATATGGAATCAGTAGAATGCAGGAAGCCATAAACGCCAAGGCCTGCAGAATATGTCTTGCAGATAACTGGGTTTTCGTGGCCACTTGTTTGAAGTAAGTCATCAATTGGATTTGTTTTTCTGGTGTGAGGCAAGTCATCTGGGCAGTTGTACTCAAGCTTGCACCCAGGAATGTAATTATTTGAGGGGGTACCAGTTGTGATTTCTTTTCATTTATGGTGTACCCTAAGCAAGTTAGAAGCCTTTTTACAAGCGCCAGATGCAGTAGAAGAGTGTCCTTGTTTTCTGCCTGAATTAGGCAATCATCCAGATAAGGATACATTTGAATATTTCTTTGTCTGCAAAAAGCAATTACTGGTGCCAGGCACTTTGTGAAGATCCTGGGCGCAGTAGATAAGCCAAAGGGCAGTGCAGAGAACTGGTAATGCAAACAGCCTGCTTTGAAGCGAAGGTATCTTCTGCAAGATTCCCTGATTAGGATATGCAGGTAAGCCTCTTAAGTTTAGAGTTACCAACCAGGCATCCTTGCAGTAACTGTTGTAGAGTCAGCATCTTGAATTTTGGAATGTCCAGGAATGTGTTTAGAATGGATAAGTCCAGAATTGGATGCCATAGTGCATAGTTTAGTACTAAGCTAACTGCCCTTGCAAGCAATTTTAAGCTTAGCCAATTATCCCTTGTGATACTCAAACCCTGCACCTTGTGTTTGTAAGGCAAACACCTTAGCCATTAGGCCACCCTCCCAACCATGATTAGTCTTTTCGGGGTACCAGGAAAAGTCTTGAATAAAAACCTTGTCCCTTTTCTGGTACTGGTTGAATAGCCCCCATATTCATGAGGGACATAACTTGCTTCTGGGCCTCTGCCCACTGATGTGGAGGCAGATATTGACATCCGTTTGGGATTGGCAACGTATGGAAATGAAATCTGTATCCCTGGGATACTGTATTTAAACCCACTTGTCCTGGGTAATTAAATGCCTATTTTGTGCATGAAGTGCTAGTCCCCCCCCCAAAGGGGCTGCCAGAAGATAAGTGCTCCGAGATGTCAGAGGAAAGTCATTGAGACTGTTTACCATAGGGAGGTGCCTTGCTACTTCCAAATTTGGAGGTGGAGGCACCCCATTGTTTTGTTCTGTAAGTTCCTTGTGACTGAAACTTGGAGTCTTTGGAGTGTCTGGGTTAGACCCGAGTGGCTCTGGTGGATACTGGAAAGGACCAGTTCTTAGTAGGCCAGTGCCTACTGAACCTGGGAGGCTGCACTTGAAGGAAATCTTTTACAGTTTGCATAGATTTAGCTTTATCTTCCATCTTTTTCAAAACTTCTTCTGCCTTATTACCAAATAGACTGTCCTGTTGTAAAGGAACATCCAACAATTTTGTTTTAACATGATCAGGCAGATTTTGCTCCTTGAGCCAAGCATGCCTTCTTATTACAGATCCAGTTACAGCGGCCCTGCAAGAGGCCTCCAAGGAATCAAAACCACATTGCAAAGTATGCTTTCCAACTTGTTCAGCTGAATGCAATAAATCCTGTAACTATTTTCCACACAATCAGAAATCAACATCATTTTCTGTTTAAGTAAGCCCATGACATGTTGCTGATATTTAAGTATATGAAATTGACAGTAAAGCCCTGATTGCCAAGGTCTATCCAGCGCCCTGGAGTCTATCAGAAGGGGTAGGATTTTTAGCAGTAGAAGCCGTAACACTCTTAGGGCCCTGAGAAATGGTTTCAGGGTCAGCAGTGGGGTTTTATAACCCTGTAATATCTGTCTGGCTTACAAGGAGCCGGAGGCAGGGAATCAGGAGCCATGCTGGATTCTGAGAAAACATCACCAACAGTGTCTAGAACAGGAGGTATAGCCAAAGGCCTATGCTGAGGAAGAAGAAGGAAATCCCTGAGCCTCTTTTTCGATTCTGAAAAATCCTGACTCTCCCAGTGAAAACGTTCCCTTAAAAGTATGGAAAGTTTCTCCAAAAGAAAAATCCTCTGGAGGAGAAGCAGAAGGGATGGATTCTTCTGCATCAGAGTCCTCATAAGGTGGAATAGATAATTCCTGATCAGAAGAGGAATCAGAAAAAAAGCAAATCTGATCTGAAGATTCATAATCAGTGCCTTGCCTAGGCCTCTTAGCAGGAGGGGGTTGGGAACACCTGCTCAAGGTAATTAAGTCCTCAGCCATTTTGATCATTTGTTTTTTAAGCATAAGGGCCTGTGCACATGGCCCAAGCGTCGGTTATTTAGACATAGAAGTTGATTTTGGCCTAGGTTTTGAAGATGGTGTTGGTTTAATATACAAATCTTTAGGCCTGAAAACACCCTCAGAAGTCGGTGCCTGCTCAGCGGCTCCGGATCGATTTAAGGTAGTGACATCCATGGGTTCAAAGTGTACCGGACTGCGAATGGGTATCAGTAGAGGCCTGTGAATCAAATGTAGCGGGCATCAGGGGCTGCGAAAGCGTCTCACTGAGCACCGGCGAACCGGAGACAGGCTTAGGAGAAGCTTCGTCATCGGTTTTGGACCTCGACGGTCTGTCTGTCTTTTTCTTTGCGTTTTTTTGTGAATTCCGGTAGCCGGATTCCTAACAGATGACATTTCTGGATAGTTAACTCTTGAGCCAAAATATTTAGATGCAAAAATATACCGACGCTTAATAGTGCATTGGTTAAATTTAGCTCAAAACCGACAGCAAGGCACATTGTGGTCAGACTAGACAGGGGTCCAGGGAAGTAAATAGTTTGGGAAAAAATAGCCAGGGAATTGTTATGGCTAGGCTTGTATAGGCCCTAGGGCTGATAGCCTAGTACTAACCTATGAACCTAGGCAAGGAATACAGTACAAATGAAAATCCTTATGAGGTATTTGCTTTCCACAAGTAATGCAATTATTAACTTTTACTGACATCAGTAATGAGCAAGAAAAAGTTTCCCCAACGGGGTACTTAGCTTTAGGTTGAAGACTTCGGTTCTGAAACTCGAAAACGAAAATTTTAGGAGTCGGCCGATCGGCACTTGTGAACTGCTTCTACTTTGGGCATCGCGCGGCAAGAAAGACTGATGAAAATGGCGTTGGCTGCATGTTTTATACCCCTGACAACCTGACATCATGGAAGAAGGGACAGCAAAGGACACACAGCCAAAGACTTTGTTAATAAGGCCGACTGAGGGCAAAGTACAGTTGTGTACACTTACCATAAGTGTAGATGTTCGAGTGTATTCACTGTTGCAGTCATTACACTTGGGTAATCCTGCTGGCAGGTTGCCCTCGGTCGGCCTGAATTCCAAAGTCCTGGGTCCTGCGTCAGCCGCTATCGCCCCTTCCCTGACGTTAGGTCGTCAGGGGTATAAAAGAAGTGGCCGACGCCATTTTCTTTAGTTTTTCTTGCCACAGATGTCAGGTGCATCCTAAAAGGGTAGCCAAAATGTATGTACCTATAAATACATGCACCAATATAAACTTTACCGTCATCTACAAGCAAATACACCACATAGGTTGTGTAAATCAGAGAAGAGAGATAAGTTCCATCAGAAGAAAGGGGGATGGCGGGTGGGTAACCTGGACTGCAACAGTGAATACACTCAAACATCTACATTTATGATAAGTGTACACAACTGTACTATGTTCTTCGTGTTTCACTGTTGCAGTCATTACATTTGGGTAGAGTCCCAAAGCTATGGATGGGAGGCTGGAGTAAAACAGCATTAGGAGCGACTATGAGGCCTGCAGAACTGCAGTGGGAAAGCCTGCCCTGGATTTAGAGTAGAGAGGCAGACGATAGTGCTACGTAAAGGAGTGCAATGAACTCCAAGTAGCAGCCTCTAAAATGCCCTTGGTTGGTACTCCCCTGAGAAAGGCTGCTGAAGTGGCTGCACCTCTGGCTGAATGTGGCCTAATGCCCTTAGGCACTGGCTTGCCATGGTGTAAGTAGCAGAAACGAATGCAGTGACCTATCCACTTTGAAATAGTCTGCTTTGAGATAGTCTTTCCTTGTGATCCTGGAGCATATGCCACTAGTAATTGTTCTGTGTTTCGGAAAACTTTGGTTCTGTCCAAGTAGAATCTAAGCTGTCTGTGTACATCCAAAGAATGCAGAATTCTCTTCCCCTTGTTCTGTGGATTTGGATAAAAAAGTTGGCAGATGAATAGTTTGGTTAAGAGCCACACTGGACACCACCTTAGGCATAAATGTTGGGTTTGTCCTCACAGAGAGACCCTGCCTGGATAAAAAAATGATAAAAGGTTCCACGGCCATGAGTGCCTGAAGCTCTGAAACTCTTGCAGAAGTTATTGCTTGGAGCAGAGCTGCTTTCCAAGATAAAAACTTTATATTAGCCATAGCAGCTGTCTCAAAAGGTGGCAGGGTGAGTTTTTCCAAGACATAGTTGAGGTCCCATGCACGCATTGGTGGTGTTCTTGGAGGCCTTAAGTTTTTGGCTCCTTTGAGATACAGTTTTAGTAAGGGATGAGAAAGGATTGGTGGCTTTGTATTGTAATGAGCCAAAATGGCAGAGGCATGAATTTTAATAGATGAAAAAGATAGACCTTTGTCCAGCATCTCAGTTAAGTATTGAAAATCTGAGGAATATTTGGCATAGCTGTATCAGTTCCTTGTGCCTGGTTCCAAGCACAAAATCTCTTCCATTTTCCAGCATAAGATTTTCTAGTACTAGGCCTTATTGCCTCCAAAATGACATCCATCACAGCCTTACTGAGAGCTGTGTTTTGTATGATTACATTATCCGCCAAACTGCCAGGTTTAAAGTCCTGAGTTGGCTGTGCAGGATCTGACTGTTTTGCTGGGACAGTAGATGAGGTATCTGAGGTAAGGACCAAGCTGGGCATTCAGACAAGCTCCTTAGTATTGGATACCAATACTGGTGTGGCCAGTCTGGGGCAATTAATATCATCCTTGGCTTCTCCTGTCTGACATTTAGGAGTACCTTGGGGAGGAGAGAGGGGGAAATGCGTATACGGATAGGTTTTTCCAGCTGAAAGACAGGGTGTTCACTTTCCATGCTTGGCTGCGACAAATCCTCGTGCAGAATCTTTTTAGTTGGTAGTTGTAAGGGGAGGCAAATAGATCTATGTCCAGGCATCCACATTTAATTGTTATCATGCTGAAGACTTGTGGATCCAGGCGCCACTCGTGGGGATCCACGAGGTTTCTGCTTAGGTCGCCTGCTAGAGTATTTTTCCTTCCTGGCAGGAATTGTGCCTGCAAATGTACTTGGTAAGTCAATGCTGTGTCCCACAAAGTCATGGCTAGCCTGCAAAGAGAGCAAGAATGAGTGCCCCCCTGCTTGTTTATATACCACATGACAGTGGTGTTGTCTGTCTTAATCAGTAGTTGTCCTGGATGAAGTAGGTCTTTGAAGGCTGTCAGAGCATTTTGAACTGCTAGCATCTCTTTTTGATTGATATGTAGATGCATATGGTTTGAGGTCCATGTGCCCTGAATGCATCATCCTGCCATGTGGGCCCCCCAAGCATAATCTGATGCATCCGTTGTTAGTGTCTGCCTGGCTGGGGGTAATGTGAATGGCTGTCCCTTGTTTTGGTGACAAGCCTTTGCCCACCATCAAAACTCCTGTTGCAGGCAAGGAATGACAGTAATTATAGTTTCCAGGCTGTGGCAATGTTGAGTCCAAAATACTTTTAAGGTACCACTGAAGTTTCCTCATATGCAGTCTTGCATATGAAATTAGTACGATGCAGGATGCCATGAAGCCCAAAGCCTGCAGAATTCTTCTTGCAGATAACTGGGCCTTTGTTGCCAGCATTTTGAAATAGGTAGTCAGCTGCCTTTGTTTGTCTGGTGTGAGATAAGCCATCTTGGCAGTTGTATTTAAGCTTGCACCCAGGAATATTATCTCTCGAGAGGGTACTAGTTTTGATTTCTTTTCGTTGACTGTGTACCCTAGGCATGTTAGAAGTTTTTTCACAAACGCCAGATGCTGTAGAAAAATGCCCTTGTTCTCTGCTTGAATTAGACAGTCGTGCAAGTATGGATATATTTGTATTCCTCTGTCTGCAGAATGCAATTACTGGTGCCAGGCACTTTGTAAAGACCCTGGGCACAGTAGATAAGCCTAAGGGCAGTGCAGAGAATTGGTAATGCATTGAGCCAGCCTTGAATCTGAGGTATCTTCTGCATTTTTGTCTGACTGGGACATGCAGGTATGCCTCTTTTAGGTCTAAATTCACAAGCCAAGCGTTCTTGCTTAGCATGGGCAGAAGCTGCTGCAAAATCAACATCCTGAATTTTGGTATATCCAGGAATGTGTTCAAAATAGATAGGTCCAGTACTGGACTCCAGGCCTTGTCCTTTCTGGGTACCAAGAACAGTCTTGAGTAAAATCCTTGTCCCTGCTCTTGCTCTGGTACTAGTTGAATGGCCCTCATGTCCATGAGGGAAGAGACTTGTTTTTGTGCCTCTGCCCATTGATTTTTTGGCAGATCTGGCCAGCCGTTTGCCTTTGGCAGGGTATGGAAATGGAACTTGTAGCTTTGTGACACGATATTTAAGACCCACTTGTCCTGGCTTATAATGTGTCAATTTTGAGAAAAAAGTGCTAATTTTCCCCCTAAGGGGGCTGCCAGGAGAGAAAAGTGCTTTGTGCAGGCAGGGGAAAGTCATTGGGACGGTCTCCTGAATGGTTGTGATTTGTCTTCTCCAACTTTGGAGGTAGAAGGCCCCCATTGTTTTGAGCAGAATGAACCTTGCACCTGATATCTGCCTCTCGGGCGTCTGGGTCTGCCCCTTTGAGGTCTGTCTGACACAGGAAAGGACCAATTCTTTGTTGGCCAGTGTCTACTAAACCTAGGTGGCTGTACTTGTAAAAAATCTTTGACCGTTTGCATAGATTTAGCTTTGTCCTCCATTTTCTTTAACACCTCTTCTGCCTTAACACCAAACAAAGTATCATGCTGTAAAGGTGCATCTAATAATTTAACTTTAACATGATCAGGCAGATTTTGTTCCTTTAACCAAGCATGCCTCCTAATTACAGAACCTATAACTGCGGCCCTGCAGGAGGCCTCTAAAGAATCAAAACCACATTGCAAAGTATGCTTTCCAACTTGTTCAGCTGCATGCAATAAATCCTGCATTTCCTTGTTTTCTGCACATTCAGAGTTTAACAACATTTTCTGTTTAAGCAATGCCATCACATGTTGCTGATATTTGAGCATATGAAATTGACAGTTTAAGGCCCTTATAGCCAAGGTAGCAGATGTGTAAACCTTTTTTCCCCAGTCTATCCAGTCCCCTAGAATCTCTGTCAGAGAGGGTAGGGTTTTTTGCAGCGGACGCCTTAAGTCCTTTGGGACCCTGAGAAATAGTTTCTGTGTCTGCAGCAGGGTTTTTTAAAAAGAATTTATGCGAGTCAGGAACCCTGTAATATCTTGTCAGGCTTAACATGAGCTGGAGGTAAGGAGTCCGGGGGTAAGACTAGACTCCGAAAACACATCATCTACAATGTCTAACACAGGTGGGAGATGGCTAGTGGCTTGTGTTGAGGTAGTTACAGGAAATCCCTGAGCCTCTTTTTAGATTCTGAAAAATCTTGGCTCTCCCAGTGGAAATGCTCCCTCATGGTATGTAAGGTTTCCCCAAAAGAATATTCCTCTGGAGGAGAAGCTGAAGGTACAGATTTTTTAGCATCAGAATCCTCATAGGGAGAAGAGAATATTCCTGATCAGAAGAGGAATCAGAAGAAATGGAAACCTGATCTGAAGATTCATAGTCAGTCTCTTGCCTAGGCCTCTTATCAGGAGGGGGATGGGAACCCCTGATCAAGGTAATCAAGTCTTCGGCCATTGTGAGCATCTGCTTTTTAGGCATGGAGGCCTGTCCACGTGGCTCTTGGGTTTGCTTCTTTGCCTTTGAAGTCGGTTTAATGTATAGATGTTTAGGTGTGAATACATCCTCAGAAGCCGGTGCCTGCTCAGCGGCTCCAGACCCATCTGAAGGAATAGCGTCCGAGGCTCCAATACCTTGAGATTCCAGCGGCATAACCGACTCCATGTGGGAGTCAGTAGCGGCCTGCGACTCTAAAGTAGCGGGCGTCAGGGGCTGCAAAAGCACCTCACTGACAACCGGCGAACTGGCGACTGGCTTAGGAGAAGCTTCGTCATCAGTTTTGAGCCTCGGTTGTCTATCTTTTACTTTGCATTTTTTGTGAACTCAGGTAGTCGGATGGCTATCTAACGACATTTCTGGATAATTAAACCTGCGTCCAAAGTAGTTTAATGCAAAATCATACCGACGCTTAATAGTGCGTTGGTTAAATTTAGCACAAAACCGACAACCTGAAACGTTATGGTCAGGGCCTAGGCAAGGAATACAGTAAGAATGAAAGTCCTTATGAGGTATTTGCTTCCCGCAAGAAATACAATTAACTTTTTCTGACATCAATCTGGAGCAAGAAAAAAGTTTCCCCAATGGCATGTTAGAAGCCCTTTCACAAACGCCAGGTGTCGAAGAAGAGTGTCCTTGTTCTCTGCTTGAATGAGACAGTCGTCCAAGTAAGGACATATTTGTATACTTCTTTGGCTGCAAAATGCAATTACTGGTGCCAGGCACTTTGTAAAGACCCTGGGTGCAGTAGATAAGCCAAAAGGCAGTGCAAAGAATTGGTAATGCATTAAGCCAGCCTTGAATCGGAGGTATCTTCTGCACGATTGTCTTAATGGGACACGCAGGTATGCCTCTTTTAGGTCTAAAGTCACCAGCCAAGCATTCTTGCACAGCATGGGCAGAAGCTGCTGCAAAGTGGAATGTCCAGGTATGTGTTCAAAATCGATAGATCCAGTATTGGCCGCCAGGCCTTGTCCATTCTGGGTACCAAGAACAGTCTTGAGAAAAAACCTTGTCCTTTTTCCTGTTCTGGTACTGTCTTGAATAGCCCCCATATCCATGAGGGATGCAACCTGTTTCTGTGCCTCTGTCCATTGATTTTTTGGCAGATCTGGCCAACCATTTGCCATTGGCAGAGTGTGGAAATGGAATCTGTATCCCTGTGATATGATGTTTAGTACCCACTTGTCCTGGGTTTTTAACTGCCAATTTTGAGCAAAACATGCTAATTTTCCCCCTGTGGGTGCTGCCAAAAGATAAGTGCTTGGTGTAGGCAGAGGGAAATCATTGGGATTGCTTTCTGTAGGTTTGCGCTTTATCTCCTCCAGATTTGCACTTGCAAGAAGTCTTTAACAGTTTGCATAGACTTAGCTTTGTCTTCCATTTTCTTTAAAACCTCTTCTGCCTTAATACCAAACAGAGAATCATGCTGTAAAGGTGCATCTAGCAATTTAGCTTTAACATGATCAGGCAAATATTGTTCCTTTAACCAGGCATGCCTCCTAATCACAGATCCAGTAACTGCAGCCCTGCAGGAGGCCTCTAAGGAATAAAAAGCACATTGCAAAGTATGCTTTCCAACTTGTTCAGCTGCATGCAATAATACCTGCAATTATTTTCTGCACATTCTAAAATCAACATAATTTTCTGTTTCAGCAATCCCATAACATGTTGTTGGTACTTTAGCATATGAAATTGACAGTTTAAGGCTCTGACTGCCAAGGTTGCAGATGTATAAACCTTTTTCCCCCCATCTGTCTAGTGCCCTTGAATCTCTGTCAGAGGGGGCAGGATTTTTTGCTATTGAGGCCTTAACTCCCTTTGGACCCTGTGAAATAGTTTCAGGATCAGCAGCAGGATTTCTAAATAAAAATTTACATGAGTCAGGGACCCTGTAATATCTGTCAGGCTTACTGGGAGCCAGAGATGAGGAGTCAGGGGTCAAGTTTGACTCAGAAAACACATCATCCACACTGTCTAAAACAAGGGGAATGGCTAAAGGCTTGTGCTGAGGGAGAAGGAGGAAATCCCTGAGCCTCTTTTTTGATTCTGAGAAGTCTTGACTCTCCCAGTGAAAATGCTCCCTCAAAGTATGCAAGGATTCTCCAAATGAATAACCCTCAGGAGGAGATGCAGATGGAATAGACTCCTCAGCATCCGAATCCTCATAGGGAGGTATAGATAATTCCTGATCAGAAGAGGAATCAGAAGAAATAGAAACCTGATCTGAAGATTCATAATCAGTGTTTTGCCTAGGCCTCTTATCTGCTCTTATCTGAAGGGGGATGGGTACCCCTGATCAAGGTAATAAAGTCTTCAGCCATTTTGATCATCTGCTTTTTAGGCATAGAGGCCTGTGCACGTGGCTCATGCATTGGTTTTTTAGTTTTAGAAGTTGCTTTTGTGTTTGGTTTTGCAGCCGTCTGTTTGATATACAAATGTTGAGGTCTGAATACACCCTCAGAAGCCGGTGCCTGCTCAGCGGCTCCGGACCCATCTGAGGGAGATACATCCATCGGTCCAATACCTTGAGTATCTTGTGGCATGCCAGACTCCACATGGGTGTCAGTAGAGGCCTGCGACCCGAAGGTAGTGGGTATCAGGGGCTGCGAAAGCACCTCACTGAGTACCGGCGACTGGCTTAGGAGAAGCTTCGTCGTCGGTTTTGGATCTTGACTGCCGTTCTCTGTCCTTTACTTTGCGTTTTTTATGTACTCCGGTAGTCGGACTGCTATTCGACGACATTTCTGGGTAGTTAAATCGGTTTCCAAAATACTTTGAAGCAAAAATATACCAACGCTTAATAGTGCGCTGGTTAAATCTAGCACAAAACCGTCAGACAGGCACGTTGTGATCAGGGCCTAGGCAAGGAATACACTATAAATGGAAATCCTTATGAGGTATTTGCTTCCCACAAGTAATACAATTAAGTTTTTCTGACATCAGTAAAAAGCAAGAAAAGAAGTTTCCCCAACAGGGTACTTAGCTTTAGTGAAGACTTTGGATCTGAAACTCAAACTCTAATATTTCAGTAGTTGGCCGACCGGCACTTGCGAACTGCTTCTGCTTTGGGCACCACACGGCAAGAAAGACTGAAGAAAATGGCGTCGGCTGCAAGTTTTATACCACTGACAACCTGACGTCATGGAAGAGAAGACAGCAACCGACGCAGGACCCAAGACTTTGGAATTCAGGCCGACTGACGGCAACCTGCCAGTTGTTGTTGTCTTTCGGCTTTTCCTGGTTAGGGGTCGCCACAGCGGAACTCCGGTCCGCCGATGATTGGCAGTAGATTTTGACGAACGCCGAGGTGACAGCTCGACGTTCAACCTTCAACAAAGGCACGCCCATTTACGCATGTCTTTCGAATGCCCACCCAACTGCAGGGAGGACATGCAGACTCCACACAGAAGGCACTCCCTGCACTCCAGCCGAGAATCGAACAGGAGAACCTCTTGCTGTGAGGCAACAATGCTAACGCTGCACCACAGTGGAAGTGAGGGCAACCTGCCAGAAGATTACCCAAATGTAATGACTGCAACAGTGAAACACGAAGAACATAATCAGCAAAGAGCCAGTCATCTATGCAAGGCTTATTTTACATTCCCAAAGTTTCTACAACAGACAAGCACTTGGTGAAAACCCTGGGGAAATTAAATTTAACGGGAGTAAAACCTGCAAATATGCAAAAACATATGCAAAAAACATTGGAGTGGAAATGGTTTACATTGTTAAAGGTTAGCTGTGCAAGTGTGTAAAGAAGGGGGTGGAGATACGTCTGACAGAGGCAAGAAGATGGGTTAAGGTTTAACACTTTGAAGATAAAATGAAGTTGGAAGTATTATAAGGATTAGGGACGGAGGGAGTAGGGATGGATACTGATGCATTTCTACAGACTAAAGCTAGAGAGAACATGTTAAAGGAATGTTTTTAAAAGCGTTTACACAAAGAATGAAAGAAGGTGACAATATAAAGACAGGTAGAGCTTTAATATGGTGATGAAACTGCATAAAAGCAGGCTATTTGCCGCAGTCAAATTTCATAGGGTTTGTTAGAAGATACTGAAGGAACATTCTGAATAGTTAGATAAATATTTGGAGGAAAAGGGGGGGGGGTCATAATATTTACATTTTCAAGAAATGCAATAAAATAGGCTACAACATTAAACAGAACTTCAGTGGACGAAGAGTCAGTGGGGAGAAGTGGTGAATGTGAGTAAACAAAAGTGATCGCAGACCATGCTGACGGTGGGAGGATATCAAAAGATAGGGTGGAATCTGGGACACTGATGGGAGCCAGGAAAGGGTAAGTGGTTTCAAGAGACTAAAGTAGGTGGCGAGAGACAGCTAGGGCAGGGAGTGGGATGATATAAAAGTGGTATGCAGACAAACTAACACAGTACAGTGGTTTAATGTGAAAGAGGAAGGAGAGTCACATAAAAGTGGTAGCACAACGCAAACAGAGAACAGTAGAGGAGGCGAGGGTGAAGTAATGAGCAGAGATGCAAGATACAAAAGAGCAAATTCAGGAATTTAAAGAATCCAAGTTAAAGCTAAGAACTGAGAAGAACAGGTGCTATGTGGTAGAAAATGGGAGAGATGGACAAAGTACTGAGCTGGAAGTTAAGATCAGAAGGAGGCGGGTTGTACAGCAGGAAGAAACATGGTAATATGGTGGAGGGAAAAAGGGCAAGGTGTAGTAGCGATATTAGGGAAGTGTTTTGAGAACATTATGAAAAAGTACAGTTTTGTACCTACCATAAATGTAGATGTCCGAACAGGATAGCATCTGCAGTCATAACAAATGGGTTGTCCTGTCGTCAGGCAGCCCTTCGGTCGGCCGGATTCCAAAGTCTGGGTCCGGCTTCGGCTGATATCGCATTTCACCCGACGTCATCTCTGCTGGTCTTCGGGTATAAAGGCATCAGCAGACGCCATTTTCCTCAGTGTTTCTTGCCCCAGATGCCAGTTGCCCTCTAGGAAAGCTAAATTTTGGATAAATGCCAATGTTTCCAAAATAGTAGAAGGCAAACACAAAAAATAAGCATGTATGTACATATATACAAACAAATACACCATAAGAGACTCCCCCCCAGCTAGCTATTAGGAGGGTAAATACCCTAGGAGTACCACAGAGGGGAAGGAGGGTGGGTAATCCTGACTGCAGATGCTATCCTGTTCGACATCTACATTTATGGTAGGTACAAAACTGTACTATGTCCTTCAAGGATGCATCTGCAGTCATAACAAATGGGTAGAATACCATAGCCAAACTAGGGGAGGAGGAAGAATTATGGTGTAGTTAGGATCCCTTGCAACACAGCAGTGGCAAACCCTGCTCGGGATCTAGAGTACAGAGGTAAATTATAATGCTTGGCAAATGTATGCACGGAGGTCCAAGTAGCCGCCTCAATAATGTCCTTGGTTGCCACTCCTCGTAAGAAAGCTGTGGTAGTGGCTGTAGCCCTTGTAGAATGAGGTCTTATGTTCTGTGGAACTGGTTTTCCATGGTAGGAGTAACAGAATCTTATGCAATTTCCTATCCATTTGGTAATTGTCTGTTTGAAAATTGCTTTTCCTTCCCTTCCTGTTGCATAGGCTACTAAAAGCTGGTCAGTTTTTCTGTTACTTTTGGTTCTGTCCAGGTAGTAGCGTAACTGTCTATGTACATCCAAGGTATGCAGCAGCCTTTCCCCCCTGTTCTGTGGATTGGGAAAGAAGGTAGGTAGGTGGATTGCCTGGTTTAAAGACACTCTGGATACCACCTTAGGCATAAATGTAGGATTAGTTCTCATGGACACTATCTTGATGGAAGATTAGGAAGGGTTGTACTGCCATTAAGGCCTGTAGTTCCGAAACCCTCCTTGCTGAAGTAATTGCCAGTAGGAAAGCAGTTTTCCATGATAGGTGTTGAAGATCTGCTGTTGCTGCTGGTTCAAATGGAGGGAGTGTCAATTTTTCTAGCACAAAGTTCAAGTCCAATGCTGGTAATGGTGGTTTCCTAGGAGGTTTTACATTCTTGATCCCTCTGAGGAATTGCCTGAGTAGAGGATGCGAAAAGACAGGTGGATCGAGCTGTATTCTGCGGAAATAGCTGATGCATGTATCTTGATGGAGGAATAGGACAGGCCCGTATGTAGAAGCTCTGCCAAGTACTCCAGGATGTTAGCAATATCTATGTTCGAGACATCTTTTCCTCTTTCAGTACTCCAAATGACAAACCTTTTCCATTTTCCTGCATAGTTCCTTCTTGTTGAAGGTCTGCGGGCTTCAAGGATAATGTCTTTAACCCTTTGGGATAAGTCTGGGTTAGTAGCTGTTATGTGATGTTCCAGGCAGTCAGTTGCAAGGTTTTTAGGTTTGGGTGCATGATGTTGTAGTTGTTCTGAGTTAACATCAAAGGCATCAGGGTATTGGCCACATTCTCCCTGAGACATGCTCCTCAGCAAAGGATACCAGTGTTGTCTTGGCCAATTCGAGCTATCAGAATTATCCTTGGGCGTTCCTCTTTGATTTTCAGTAGTACCTTGTGCATCAAAGGAAGAGGTGGAAATGCATATGCTGTCAGGCCTTTCCAACTGAAGGATAGAGAGTCCACCTTCCATGCTAGTGGGTGGCATGTGCTCGTGCAGAATTTTTCGAGCTGGTGATTGAGTGGGGATGCGGACAGGTCTATTTGTGGCATTCCCCATTTCTTTGTGATGGCCTTGAAGATGTCCGGTGTAGCATCCATTCGTGAGCATCCGAGGTGGTTCTGCTTAACATGTCTGCTAGGGTGTTTTCTTTTCCGGCACAAATATTGCCTGTAACTGGATGTTGTAGCTCAGAGCCATATTCCAAAGGTCCAGAGTCATTCTGCATAGGGGGTATGAATGAGTGCCTCCCTGTTTGTTGATGTACCACATGACTGTGGTGTTGTCTGTCCTTATCATTAAATGGCCTTCTTTGAGGAATGGTTTGAATTTCTGGATTGCTAGTTTTACTGCCAGCATTTCTTTTTGGTTTATGTGCAGGTGCAGCTGGTCTGGAGACCACAATCCTTGTATGCACTTGTCCAACATGTGCGCTACCCAGCCTAGGTCTGAGGCGTCCGTTGTGATGGTTTGGTTTGCTTGAAAGTTGTGGAAGGGCAAGCCTGGGTTTGACTGGCATGCTTGAGCCCACCATAGGAACTCTTGTTTCAGGCATGGGATTAGTGGGATTTCGGTTTCTAAGCTGTGCCTGTGTTGAGACCATAAATTCTTTAGGTACCACTGTAGTTTTCTCATATGCAGTCTGGCATGGGAGACCAGGATTATGCATGATGCCATGAAGCCCAAGGCCTGCAGTACTTTTCTTGCTGTTAGTTTGTGCTGCTTTGATAATGCCAAGAAGTAAAGAGGGAGTTGTGCTTGTTTTTCTGCAGTTAGGAATGCCATTTGTTTTACTGTGTCCAATTCCGCACCCAAGAATGTTCTTGTCTGGGATGGTATCAGTCTTGACTTTTTTTAAATTGACTGTGTATCCCAGGGCTTGTAGTAAGCAAATGACTCTTTGTAAATCTGTTGTCAGCTTGCTTTTGTTGTCCGCTTGTAACAGGCAGTCGTCCAGGTATGGATAAATTTGGATTCCTGTAGCCTGCAATGAGCGATTACTGATGCCAGGCATTTTGTGAATACTCTGGGCGCAGTAGATAAGCCAAAGGGCAATGCTGAGAATTGATAATGCTCTGATCCTGCAAGAAATCTGAGGTATCTTCTGCAATTTGGTCGTATGGGGACGTGCAGGTATGCCTCCTTGAGATCTAGAGTTACCAGCCAACACTCCTTGCCCAGCATGGGAAGAGGTTGCTGTAGGGTCAGCATTTTGAATTTTGGTACAATGATGTATGTGTTTAAGACGGACAGGTCGAGAATAGGTCTCCAACTTTTCTCTTTTCTTGGTACTAGGAAGAGTCTGGAGTAGAATCCTTTGCCCTGTTGTGTTATTGGTACTCTTTCCACAGCTCTCATCTTTGTTAATTGAGCTATCTGCTTTAGAGCTTCTGTTTTTTGATTTGGAGGTAGGTTTGGCATTCCTCTTTTTCCTGGTAAGGTGTGGAAGTGGAACCTGTAGCCTTGGTCTATGGTTTGCAAAATCCACTTGTCTTTTGTGATATAGTGCCAAATTTTCGAAAATAAGGTTAACCTTCTGCCTAAAGGTGCTGCTATTTGCTCCCTGGTAGGCGGTGTCAGAGTCAAGTCACTGTGATTGTCCTGTTGCAGTGGCAGTGGTTGTGTCTGTGCCTCTCTGGTTATTGCCTTGCCACTGGCGTCCTCTATAGGCACCTCCTCTGGATTGATTTCTGCCTCTAGAGCGTCTATTCCTGCCTCTCTGTGATTTTGAAGAGTCTGGAAAGGACCAATTTTTGGCAGGCCAGTTCCTGCTAAACCTTGGGGGCTGAACCTGTAAGAAATCCTTAACTGTTTGTACAGATTTTGCCTTCTCTTCCATTTTCTTCATTACTTGCTGAGCAGGTGTACCAAATAGACTGGCCTTATCCATAGGAGCATCTAACAGCTTTGCTTTAACATGATCCGGCAAAACCTGTTCCTTCAACCATGCATGCCTTCTTATCACTGTGCCAGTCATGGCTGATCTAAATGAAGCCTCCAGTGCATCATAGCCACATTTTAAAGAATGGTTACTAACCTGCTGAATGTTATTCACCATTTCTAAAACATAATTCTTATCTAAGGAGTCATCAGAGGACAGCTTCTTAGTTAACTGATCAAGCATAAACTCTTGGTATTGGATCATGTGAAACTGACAGTTTAAAGCTCTAGCTGAGAGAGTAGCAGAGGTGTAAACTTTTTCCCCATCTCTAAGGACCTGGATTCCCTTTCAGAAGGAGAGGGTTTTTGCTGAGGTCGGCTACTGCCTTAAGCCCCTGGGATATAGTCTCAGGATCTGCAAGTGGGGCCTTGTATAGGTGGTGATGAGTGTCTGGCACCCTGTAAAATCTATCTGGTTTGGCAGGGGCTGGAGGTAAGGTATCAGGAGCAGTGCAAACATCATTAAATGCATCATCCACAACAGGCAGAACTGGAGGTATAGCTAAGGGCCTATGTTGTGGTAAGTGCAGAAAGGTCCTAAGCCTTTTCTTGAATCTGAGAAATCTTGTCCCTGCCATTGGAATTGTTCTCTCATGGCATGTAAGGTTTCCCCAAAGGAAAATTCCTCTGGTGGAGAGGCAGATGGAATGGATTCTTCAGCATCGGAATCTTCATAAGTAGAAAAAGGAGCCTCTGGCTGATCTGTAATGTCTGAGTCATCCGAAGAATCATCAGAGGACACTGGCTCGGGGCTCTGCTCTAGGTCTCTTTTCTGGAGGCTGAGAGGCCCTGTCTGGGTGAGATTGGGATCCCCTAATTAAGAGATTAAATCCTCTGCCAGAGTAAGCATTTGTGAACTAGAAGTGGGCCTATGTGAGGGGGTCTTAACAGGCACTGATTTAACAGTTTTGGCTGCTTTAGCCCTGGCAAAGGCCTTTATAGACATGGCTGCAGGAGGCCTAGCAGCACCACGTGCTGGGGTAGAGACATCCAAAGGGATGGTGTCTGATAATTCACTAGGAACCACAGTAGTAGGCAAAACTTCAGAGGCCGATTCAACTAAGGTAGCAGGAGCCTCAGTAGTAGTCATGGATTCGGCTGAAGATTGACCGTTTTCTCGGTTTCGGCTGAAACAGAGACACTCGCTTGCTTAACCGTGGTTTCGGCCGAAACCGCGGACCGCGAGTGTTGGTCTTTTCTTTGCGTTTTTAACAATTTGGGTAGTCGGAGGATCCGACGGCATAATGTATGCAAAATCTGAGCCGAAAAACTGTTCGGCAAACTCCGACCGACGCCTAAGCGTCATCGGTTGAAGAAGCTTACAGGCTAAACAGGCTGCTACGTCGTGGTCTGGGCCTAAACAAGGTAGGCAGTAAGAGTGGAAATCTTTATGAGGTATTTGTTTCCCACAAGTTAAACAGTTATTTACTTTTTCTGACATCGGCTGAGGCAAGAAAGAGTCCCCAACGGGTACTTAGCTTTTAGAAGTCTTGAGTAGTATTCGGTAGTAGTAATCTCTGGATCTGACCGACCGGCACTTGCGAACAGCTTCTGCTTCGGGCGCCACGCGGCAAGAAAGACGGAGGAAAATGGCGTCGGCTGATGCCTTTATACCCGAAGACCAGCAGAGATGACGTCGGGTGAAGTGCGACATCAGCCGAAGCCGGACCCAGACTTTGGAATCCGGCCGACCGAAGGGCTGCCTGACGACAGGACAACCCATTTGTTATGACTGCAGATGCATCCTTGAAGGACATCTTACAAAAAGAGAAAATGTACATGGGAAACTTTGGGATATGGAGGTAGAAGATTCTTGCAGAAAAAGACAAGGCAAACAATCAGACACTGGTGAAGTGATGGATGATCTACAGCATCGGACAGGGAGGAAAGCAGTAGCCTGGAAAGGAACACAATATATATTTTTAAGCGGGTAGGCTTTACAGATACGAGTTTGTTCAGAGTGCTTAACAGCACTGTGGAAAAGAGAAAGATGGCTGACTATGTAGGAAACCATGAGAAGTACAGCTGTGTAGCGATAAGCGGATCTACCTTTCAACATGAACAGATCAGGATCCCTAGAAATACACACGAACCTCTCAGCAAAGCAGTTACTCCAAAATACATGTGCATCTGTGTAAATGTAAGCCTAGTTTTGTAATATACATACAGGAAAACTACTTAAACACTGTATACTTACTGCCAAAAGCTGCCGAATAAGCATGTCTGCCGCCTTGTCTGAAATGTTTCCAACAAACACTGTGGTGGTGGGACCACTACTGTCATCATTCTCTTTGTTCTTTGCTCCTAAATTCTCCTTCCTAGGTGGCAAGGGTTTAGCAACCACAGGCATAGCGGTATGTACTAAAACCTAAGAAAGAATCAAAGGAAACCAAAGTTTAGAACCATGACAGTGTTACATCCAGTCAGTGCTGCACTTTTCTTATAAAAGAAAAATTCTTAAACGCTGTTCCCCATGTATCAAATATACTAGTTGGAAGCATTTCAGCCTACATTACAAGAATACTGGCAGAACAAATACATGTACACTACCTTCTTAAAACAATCATTGACCCATTCCACCCCTGAATACTGGTACACAATTTCAAATCTATATAGAATGACTCTGGAATTTAAAATAAGACAGGTTCAAAAACAGTGCCTCTGCAAATACATCACAAAAAGGTGAAAACTACGGTTGATTACTTTCAAAACAGAATGACAACATTTACAGCTTGAACAATCTTATGACAAAGAAATCTACATCTCAATTAAAACCAACAGTAAGACCACCACAGGTTCATAGGAAGTAAAGTACAGTTTTGTACCTACCATAAATGTAGATGTCCGATAGATATGCAACTGCAGTCATAACATATGGGTTGTCCTGCCTTAGGCAGCCCTTCGGTCGGCCGGATTCCAAAGTCTGGGTTCGGCGCTGGCCGGTGTCGCCTCCTCTCCGACATCAGACCGGCTGGAGTATAAAGGCATCGGCCGACGCAATCTTCTTCAGTGTTTCTTGCCCCAGATGCCAGGTGCCCTCCAAGGAAGGCTAAAGTTGGTGAATGGATAAACAATTCCAGACATGCACAACAGTAATAAACAGATACACCATAAAAGATACCCCCAGCTAATAGGGAAGAGGGGTAGTGGACCCATAAAGAAAATAGCAGAGGGGTAGGAGGGAGGGAAAATCCGACTGCAGTTGCATATCTATCGGACATCTACATTTATGATAGGTACAAAACTGTACTATGTCCTTCAAGAATGCAACTGCAGTCATAACATATGGGTTGAATACCAAAGTCAAGCTGGGGTTGGTTGGATTTAAGAAAGGGATGGTGTACCTAATATGCCCTGCAAGACTGCCGAAGCAAAGCCTGCTCGGGATCTGGAGTATAAAGGCAGGTTGTAGTGCTTGGTAAATGTATGCACGGAGCTCCATGTAGCAGCCTCTAGAATGTCCTTTGTAGCCACACCTCTTAGAAAGGCTGTGGATGTCGCTATAGCTCTGGTGGAGTGTGGCCCAATATTGGCTGGCAAACCTTTTCCATGAAAGGAATAGCAGAATCTGATGCAGTGTCCAATCCATTTTGAAATTGTTTGTTTGGAGATTGCTTTTCCCTGTACTCCAGCAGCATAGGCGACAAAAAGTTGGTCAGACTTCCTGGTGGTCTTTGTTCTGTCCAAGTAGTAGCGTAGTTGTCTGTGTATGTCCAAAGTATGCAGCAGCTTTTCCCCCCTATTTTGAGGATTGGGGAAGAAAGTAGGCAGGTGTATGGCTTGATTTAGAGACACCCTGGATATTACCTTTGGCATGAATGAAGGATTGGTTCTAAGAGAGACTCTGTCCTGATGAAAAATGAGAAAGGGAGGTACTGCCATGAGTGCCTGTATCTCCAAGACTCTTCTTGCTGATGTTACTGCCAATAGGAAAACTGTTTCCAGGAGAGAAATTACATTTCTGAAGATGCTGCTGGTTCAAAGAGAGGAAGAGTAAGTTTTTCCAAGACGAAACTGAGGTCCCATGCAGGTACTGGTGGCTTTCTGGGAGGTTTGATATTCTTTATCCCTCTTAGAAACTGTCTTAGCAAGGGATGCGAAAATACAGTAGGGTCACAATTGTATTTTGCTGAGATTGCTGAAGCGTGAATTTTTATGGAAGAATATGACAGGCCACTATGAAACATTTTTGCCAAGTATTCTAATATCTGAAGTATGCTCATTACTGATGCATCCTGGCCCTTGTTGGCATTCCAGATGATGAATCTCTTCCACTTTGCGGAATAGGTTTTTCTGATGGGAGGTCTGCGTGCTTCCAGTAAGATCTCTTGAATTTTTTTGGAAAGAGAGGTATGTGGAGGAATCATGGACATCTCCAAGCTGTCAGATGCAAAGTTTGCAGATTTTGATGTACAGTCTTGTAATTGTGCTGAGTTAGAAGCAGAGGCCATAGAGGCAGGGGCCACGGTTTGGTCCGAGTTATGCTCAACAGCAATGGGTACCAGTGCTGCCTTGGCCAGTCTGGAGCTATCAGAATGCCTGTTGGTTGTTCTGCTTTGATCTTCAGTAACACCTTGGTCAATAGTGGTAGTGAAGAGAATGCATAAATTGTTAAGGAATTTCAGCTGAAGGAGAGAGCATCCGTTTTCCAGGCTAGAGGATGGTGGGTCCTTGTACAGAACTTTTCTAGGTGATGATTCAGGTGTGAAGCAAAGAGATCTATGTCCGGTCTTCCCCATGCACTTGTTACTTGTGAGAAAATGTGAGGATGCAGCATCCATTCGTGGGGATCCAAGAAGCTTCTGCTCAGTCTGTCCGCCAGAATATTGTCCTTGCCTGGCACGAACTGGGATTGCAAGAGGATCTTGAGACTCAGGGTCTTTTCCCAAAGAATCATTGTTATTCGGCAGAAGGGATAAGAATGAGTGCCTCCCTGCTTGTTTATATATACCACATAACAGTGGTGTTGTCTGTCCTTATTAGCAAATGACCTTGCTGAAGTGATTTTTTGAAGGCCTCGACCGCATGTATCACTGCCAACATTTCTTTTTGATTTATGTACAGATGCCTTTCCCTTGGGGTCCATTGCCCTTGAATGCATCTGTCCTCCATGTGCGCCCCCCATCCATGATCTGAGGCGTCTGTTGTAATGATTTGACTTGCTTGAGGTTTGTTGAAAGACATGCCTTTGTTTAAATGACTTGCTTGAGCCCACCACATAAATTCCCTTTGTAGACATGGAATAAGTGGGATTACGTCCTCTAGGTTTTGGCTGTGTTGGGACCATAAGCCTTTTAAGTACCATTGCAGCTTTCTCATATGAAGTCTTGCCAAAGGTATCAGAAGAATGCAAGATGCCATGAACCCCAGGGCCTGCAGGATTTTCCTTGCAGTCAGCTGGGAGAGTTTTGCTAGGCTTTTGAAGTACTCTGGTAACTGCTCTTGTTTCTCCTCTGTGAGAAAAGCCATGTGTGTTTTTGTGTCCAGTTTGGCTCCTAGAAAAATAATCTGTTGGGATGGCAGTAGTCTTGATTTTTGAATGTTGACTGTGTATCCCAAAGCCTGTAGTAATTGAATAACATAGTCCAAGTTTGTTATCAAGGTCTGTTTGTTGTCTGCTTGTATGAGGCAGTCGTCCAGGTAAGGGTATATCTGGATCCCCTGGAGCCTGCAGTGTGCCACTACTGATGCCAGGCATTTCGTGAACACTCTGGGCGCAGTAGATAAGCCAAACGGCAATGCTGAGAATTGAGAATGCTCTGTCCCTGCAAGAAATCTGAGGTATCTTCTGCAACTTGTCTGATGGGGACATGCAGGTATGCCTCCTTGAGGTCCAGAGTGACCAACCAAGATCCCTTGCCCAGCATGGGAAGGAGTTGCTGCAACGTCAGCATTTTGAACTTTGGCACAATGAGAAAAGTATTTAGAGTAGACAAGTCCAGTATAGGCCTCCATTTGTTTTCTTTTCTGGGAACAAGGAACAGTCTTGAATAAAATCCCTGGCCTTGTTCCTGAGGAGGAACCTTTTCTATTGCTTTTATTTTTAACAGCTTTGAAACTTGAATGAGTGCCTCTGCCCTTTGATGATGTGGCAGGTTTGGCATGCCTTGTCTTGTTGGTAAAGTATGGAAGTGGAATCTGTAACCCTTGTCTATTAAATCCAGAATCCATTTGTCCTTGGTTAAGATATGCCAGTTCTTTGAGAATAAGGATAATTTTCCGCCTAAAGGTGCTTCTCTTTGAGCCTTGTTCGGCGGTATGAACGTCAAGTCATTGTGATTGTCCTTGTGGTGCAGCTGGAGTACCTGTGCCACTTCTTTGATTTGGTGGTTGCCATTGGCGGCCCCTGTAGGAGCCTCGGTATTGCCCTCTACCACGCCTGTTTTTTCCCCTTTGAAACTTGTCAGAGTCTGGAAAGGACCAATTCTTTGAAGGCCAATTCCTGCTGAATATGGGTGGCTGAACCTGGAGAAAATCTTTGACTGTCTGTACTGATTTAGCCTTTTCCTCAAGGGACTTCAACACATCTTGTGCATTAGCACCAAAAAGCTTCTGTTTTTCCAGAGGTGCATCAAGTAGCTTTACTTTAACATGGTCTGGCAGTGGCTGTTCTTTTAACCAAGCATGTCTACGAATAACAGCCCCTGTCATAGCTGACCTACATGAAGCCTCCAATGCATCATAACCACACTGAAGAAAATGATTGCTAACCTGCTGAGAGTTATGAACCAGATCCTGCAATGCCTTTCTATCTATAGGCTCAGGAGAGGCTAGCTTTTTCTGCAAATCATCCAGTAAATAATCCTGGTACTGAAACATGTGAAAAAGGCAGTTAAGTGACCTCATGGCAAGGGTGGAAGAGGTATAAACTTTTTTACCCCATCTCTCCAGGGGCCTTGCTTCCCTGTCCGCTGGCAGTGGATTCTTGACTGAGGAGGTAGCTACTCCTCCCTCTGGGGCCCTGTGAAATAGCTTCTAGATCCACAGAGTGGGCCTTAAAGAGATGCTTGTGAGTGTCAGGGACCCTGTAATATCTGTCTGGCTTGACAGGAGGGAGAGAATCAGGGGAAGCACTGGAGTCGGAGAAAACATCATGCAGAACATCCATAACTGGAGGGATAGCTAAAGGTCTGTGCTGGGGTAACTTAAGGAAGGTACGTAAAGTACAGTTTTGTACCTACCATAAATGTAGATGTTCGAAGATCCACATTGCTGCAGTCCTAACACTTGGGTAGTCCGCTGTCCCTCGGTCGGCCCGAATATCAGAGTATAAGGCTGACGTCGGTCAAGGCGCATTTGACTGACATCAGAACGTCAGGGTACAAATGCGCATGACCGACGTCATATCCTCAGTCTTTTCTTGCCCCAGATGTCAGAAGACCCTAAAAGAAGGTCAAAACCCATAGACAACAACTAAACAACCAACCAGCCTAACACCAAAAAATGTGCAATATATACAATATATACAATTATACAATTATACCATTATACCTCAGATGGATAACCCAACCCACACAACCACCTCAAACTACAGAGGGAAGGAGGGAGGGTAAATTGGACTGCAGCAATGTGGATCTTGAACATCTACATTTATGGTAGGTACAAAACTGTACTATGTTCTTCATCTCACATTGCTGCAGTCCTAACACTTGGGTAGAATCCCAAAGCAGAGGTAAGGGAGGATGGCTAAACTATAATGAAGCAGGAGCTGCCAAAATGCCCTGCAACACAGCAGTGGCAAAACCAGCCCTGGATTTAGAGTACAGTGGAAGGTGGTAATGCCTAGAGAAGGTATGCACTGAACTCCAAGTGGCTGCCTCCAAAATATCCTTAGTAGCCACCCCTCAAAAGCTGTTGAAGTGGCAGTAGCCCTAGTGGAATGAGGCCTAATCCCAGCTGGAATCTCTTTGCCATGATGGGAATAACAGAAAGCAATGCAAAATCCAATCCACTTAGAAATAGTTTGTTTTGACACGGGCTTGCCCTGAGAGCACAAAGCAAAAGAAACTAATAACTGCTGAGATTGTCTGAACCCTTTAGTTCTGTCCAAATAATATGCCTGTGTACATCTAAAGTGTGCAAAATCTTTTCCCCTTTATTTTGGGGATTTGCATAAAAGTAGGCAAATGAATAGTTTGGTTTAAAGCCACACTAGAAACCACTTTAGGCATAAAGGAAGGATTAATGCGTAAGATACCCTATCCTTATGGAAAATTAAGAAAGGCTCAACTGCCATAAGGGCCTGCAATTCAGAAACCCTTCTTGCAGAGGTAATGGCCAACAAAAAGCAGTCTTCCATGACAAATATTTCAACTCAGCAGTAGCTGCAGGCTCAAAAGGTTGTAGAGTGAGTTTCTCCAACACAAAATTGAGATCCCAAGCAGGAGTAGGAGCCCATTGGGGTCTTATATTCTTTGCCCTCTAAGAAATTGCTTGAACAAAGGATGAGAAAACAATGGTGGGTCACAGTCGTAGTGAGCTGAAATTGCTGCAGCATGAATCTTAATAGAAGAGAAGGACAAACCTTTGTCCAATAACTCAGTAAGATATTGAAGAGCCACACTTAAATCAGGCTCAGAAACATCCAAATCCTTAGCTGCTCTCCAAAATAAAAATCTCTTCCATTTATCTGCATTACACTTTCCTTGTACTAGGCCTTCTAGCTTCCAAAATCACATTCAAAACTTGTTGTGGAAGTTGAGACCCTCTATGGTTTAAAACAGAATATGCCATGCTGTTAGGTGAAGAGTGAAGTTTGACATTGAGCAAATGACTGTCCTCCTGGGACAACAGATGTGGAATCAAAGGCAAAGGCCATGGAGGCTTCTGTACTAGACTTCTCAGTAATGGGTACCAGTGCTGTCGAGGCCAATCTGGAGCTATCAAAATCATCCTTGGCTTGTCCTGTCTGGCCTTTAGAAGTACCTTTGGGAGGAGAGGCAGAGGTGGAAAGGCATACACATGAAGATTTTTCCAACTGAAAGAAAGAGCATCCACTTTCCAAGCTGTGGGATGAAACCGCTTTGTGCAAAACTTTGGCAGCTGGTGGTTTAGTGGAGAAGCGAACAGATCTATGTCTGGAGTTCCCCAGGACACGGTCAATTTCTGAAATACATGAAGATCCAGTTTCCACTCGTGGGGATCCATGATTTGTCTGCTTAACACATCTGCTAAGGAGTTCTGTGCTCCGGCAGAAACCTTGCCTGAAGACTT